>NC_079439.1:71962175-72032175 GCF_903798145.1 Danio aesculapii
TTGGTTCTACAGACCAACACAATGGATTTGAAATTAAACAAGATTAAACAAGATGTGCTTTGACTACAGACTGTCAGCTTTAATTTGATCACCAAATCAGGTGAACGCTGTAGGAATTACAACAGTTTGCATATGTGCCTCCCACTTGTTAAGGGTCCAAAAGTAATTGGACAGAATAATAATCATAAATCAAACTTTCACTTTTTAATACTTGGTTGCAAAGCCTTTGTAGTCAAATGCAGCCTGAAGTCTGGAATGCAGAGACAGGGTTTCATTCCTGGCAGTGCTCTGCCAGGCCTCTACAGCAACTGTCTTCAGTTCCTGCTTGTTCTTGGGGCATTATCCCTTCAGTTTTTTCTTCAGCAAGTGAAATACATGCTCAATCAGACTCAGGTCAGGTGATTGAGTTGGCCATTGCATAACACTCCTCTTCTTTCTCTTCAAAACCTCTTTGGTTGCTTTTGCAGTATGCTTTGGGTCATTCTCCATCTGCACTGAGAAGCACCGTCCAACGAGTTCTGAAGCATTTAGAACACGTGACATGATTGATTCTGATATGATTGATCGTTGCTGGTCTCCCATCCATAATTATTAGTAAGCCAATTGGATTAATCCAAACTCACTATATATAGCCTGTCTAATGTTACTCCCTTCATTTTTTTGAAGAATCCCCCCCATATTCCCCTTTTCCTCCTTTACCAGGGGGAGCTTTCGACCAGATCTCGTACCACTTTACATGTTCATCGACCAGGCAGGGGTCCTGGGCTCAATTATCTCTGAGCTCAGGGTTCTCTCCAGGGACAGAATGCCAAACTAGCTAATATTTTCAAGCAATATCTCAGAGCAAACTCTTGGATTCAATCCACTTAAATTTGTCATGTTAACTTATTTGATTTGTGTTCGGACAACATGAATGAATTGTGTGAAACCCTGCATTTTTACAGTGCATAGTTACTCGAGATTAACACAGGCTTGGCCAAAACTGTGCGTGTTAGGTTTCCTTTAAAAAAAAAAATTCTCAGCAGATACTTTAACTATTTTGTCAGATTCAAAAGTGTACACTTAGCTGATGATTGATTATAAAGCTTGTTTGGCATGCTGTCCCTAAACTGAGCTCGTAAGATCCCCGAGCCCGGGGCTCCCCCTCCGTTTGCAAGGCAAGAGGGGAGTTTGAGCTCAGGTAGATCTCGAGACCTCCCCTGCCGATTGCTCTTAAAAGATAACTACTTACTAGGAGCATGTCTATTGTGCCAATTTGGATTAGTTAATTAACTTAAGTTGCATGTTTTTTGGACGGTGGGGCAAACCGGGGAACCCGGGGGAAACCCACGTGAGCATGGAGAGGACGTGTAAACTCTGCACGCTGGCTGGCTTGGTAAGGACTAGAACCAGTGACGTTCTTGCTGTGAGGCAACAGTGCTAACCACTGGGCCACCGTGCCACCCATCTAGGAAAGGAGGAGTAGGGGTGGAAGGGGGGATTCTTCAAAACGAAGATGGCTGTTATATGGAACTCAGGGTATTTATAGTGGTTTAGGAATCGTCTGATTAGTGAATCATAAACTGAATAATGTAGGACCGGCTGCAAGCAATCATAAGCACATGATCCTCTGGAAATTACTTTATAAATAAACTTCACTAATGTGTATTTAAAGACTAAACATTTGATTCTGCATTTGTCAGGATAATGGAATGTAATACAATGAATGCAACGTATTGAAATATGTTTATTGACTATAGAGTCAGGAATATTTTAATTGACAGAACCTTTTGTGCAATGGAAATGTTCCAGCGTCAACGTCAAAGTCAACCTTGAATGTGTCTAAATGTTAGCATGTTATTGGTGCTGCCATCTACGCTTATCACGTTCTGAATACTCCATGGTGTCACATGCCATTTAAACCCAATTCCAAGTCTGCGAACAACTGGCAGTGATAAAGATCAAACAGGAGAACAAAGGAGAAGTGGTCTGGCTCATCGCTGGGAATGTCAAAACACACATTCCCCTATAGTCTTCCAAGAATGATCCCTTTCTCTCTGACACGTTTTACATCGCTCTCTCGCTTTATTTTCTTATAGTTCAGCCATTGAATGAGTTGCTTTTGGCAATCCAGAACTGATTGAGACGCTGCTGACACCATCACAATGATGAATAACTGCTTTCAAAACTCACCACCATCATTCTAGGAGAACAAACTGAGATGTGACAATAATAACAGCGAGAAATAGATTTTGACAATCTGAAAAAAATGCTTGCTATTGTAATACAGCGAATTGGTGGATGAAAATATAAGAGTGTTCATAGTGCAAATGTGCATCATGCAATGCAATCGAGTTCTCGCAGCAGCAAGTCACGTTACTGTATGCAGAAACAGATTCAATGCATTGTATTTAGATTCACTGTAATGCATTCACAGTAATAAACAGATATAGAACAGTATTATTGATGTAACATTTATCAGTTTTGATAGTTATTTCAACAACAGTTGAAATCCAAGTCAGAGTTTGCCTGTTCTCTCTGTGTTGGCATGGGTTTCCTCCGGGTCCTCCGGTTTCCCCCAGTCCAAACACATGCACTATTCTGTAGGTAAATTGGATGAACTAAATTCCCCACAGTGTATGAGTGTGGGTGCGTGTGTGTGCGTGTGTGTGTGTGTGTGTGTGTTTCCCAGTACTGGTTTGCTGCTGGAAGGGCAATAGTTGGCAGTTCATTCCGCTGTGGCAACTTCTGAAATAGAAACTAAGCTGAAGGAAAATGAATGAATGAAATCCAAGTCATCTAAAAGATTGTTAGCTAGATTAATCAGGACTGATTTTATATGCTCTTTTATTAGCCCATAAATACCCCTATAACCAGAAGATCCACAATTGACCATATTTGGATCAGTCCTGAATATTAATGAGCTCTGAGCTCTGCTGTGCAGCTCTCACAGACACACACACATACACACTGTCAGTCTGCTGTCTTCGTCGTGTCATGTGCCATGTGTCTGTTGTGTTCATTCTGTTGTGTTGCATTCTGTTATTGTCATGTGATTCCTTTGTTCAGTTTTCCCGCCATTCATTAGTTTCATTAGCTCATCCTGTGTCTCTCCCCTGTTTGTATTCAGTTCAGTCATGTCTTGTGTATTTATACTCCTGAGTTCAATTCGTTCATTGTCCGGTATTGTATTGTCACATCTCAGTGTCCTACCTGTGTTTGATGTTCGAGTTCCTAGAGTAAGAACTTTTTGTAAATAAATACGTGATATATGATAACTCCTGCGATCTGTGCATTTGTGAGTGAGCCTACTTATGAGATGCACAGCATGATATACACTGAACACGGGCAATATAATACTTAACTCGTCAAAAAGCTATTTTAATAAATAAAGTAGTCACGCAACAGTCTGCTTTGTGTTCTGATGGGCCTGTTACACTCAGGGAATTTACATGAAAACAAGGAAACATTGGTGTCTGAGGCTAATGTTATGGACATTTTCATATACTGATTTCTTATTATTTGACTATGCAGAATTTGACCCCCAACCCCCCAACCCATCATAGTAATTTAAACTTGATATGAAACGTTTACTATTAGGTTAGATTTAGGTCATGATGCCAGGTGAGCAAAATTCATTGTCTAGCCAGCATCTAAGGATAACGCTACTTTGACGTCCTATAACGACGTCAAATGATATTGATATTTGATTAAATTTATGTTGTGTTGGAAAGTCACCAAAATCCAACATCAAGCCAATATCTTAAACCAACATCATATTGCCGTATACTGACATTTATTCGTCAGGTATGGCAACCAAAATTAGACATCTGATAGACGTCATAGTGGTAACGTCCACACAACGTCAAGCTCTAACATCATTAGACGTTGATATTTGGTTGATTTCAGGTTTGCCGTTTGACATTGACATCGGCCAGACGTTGAGTTTTGACGTCAACCCGTTTTCATTTCCAAACAAAATGCATGATGTTGGGGTACGAAGTCAATCTGACGTATTTTTGACATCCTATGCCTGCTGGGTTTCCTCAAACAGTGCTCATGACTTTTAGTAGTTTGTGCTTGAAAATTTGCAATTGAGCAGTTTGATGATTTAGAGCTTGTTAGATTTTGAAGCAAACATTTCTCTATCATTAATCACAGACACATTTCTTCAAATACCTTTGAATGTAAAATGCTCGCAGTGTACCCCATCGGTATGTTAATCTTAATATCAACCATTCAGGAAACAGAAATCAGGTCTAATGGCAACTTTTAAAGATCTTGTAACAGGTTGCCTTCAAGGCGTAGAGAGAGCTTTAGTAGCTCAAATAATGAATATTTCCCTCACTACGAAAGGTTTGTTTTTCAAATCTTCCCACAAACTGTGAAACATACCAGAACAGCTATCAAACGTAGTTGAGGAGACAAGGCAGAAGATAGATGTACCTAAGATATAGTTTATGAATTGTTTTGGCTTTCCAACGAGCAAGTCCACAGCTAAATGGAGATCTGGACCTTGAACCTCTGAGCATATGCATAATTCAGGGATCTCATAATTCACGGTATGGGTCATAGCAGGTTTATCATGCTTCGCTGTGTCAGATGTCATGATTTATTCTGCCTCAAAGGATCGTTCTTTCAGGGTCTCTTTTCAAAGTTTCACCACTACTGTACACTGTGCCGTTTATTTAAGCAGATTGTTTAGTCATTTTTAAAACGGTTCTGTTTGTAAAGGCTGATTTAATAATGACTAAACACCAGATTCTTCTTAATCTTTGAACAGAACTTGGACAAAAATTAAATTGCACAACTTAATGGTTTAAAAGTCTGTAATTAATTTTTTAGATCACTTCTCATGACCCTGTATGCCATTATATATGTCTGAAAAGCCAGAATATTACAAATTAACATCATTACATCCGCTATCATCTTATGTTTTAATGAACTACACATGATCCAACTTTGATTATTCATTCATTCATTCATTTTCTTTTCGGCTTAGTCCCTTTATTAATCCGGGGTCGCCACAGCGGAATGAACCGCCAACTTATCCAGCACATGTTTTTACGCAGAAGATGCCCTTCCAGCTGCAACCCATCTCAGGGAAACATCCATACACACTCATACAGTATGGACAATTTAGCCTTCCCAATTCACCTGAACGGCATGTCTTTGGACTGTGGGGGAAACCGGAGCAACCGGAGGAAACCCACGTGAACATAGGGAGAACATGCAAACTCCACACAGAAACGCCAACTGACCCAGGCGAGGCTCGAACCAGTGACCTTCTTGCTGTGAGGCGACAGCACTACCTACTGCGCCACTGTGTCGCCGCAACTTTGATTATCCAAAAAAATAATAATTATATATATATATATATATATATATATATATATATATATATATATATATACAGAGAGAGAGAGAGAGAGAGAGAGAGAGAGAGAGATTTTTACAGTGTAGATTCAACTTTTGAATGGCCTTGAAGTTATAATATAAGGTGTTATAATATTACACAATCAGGACACAGGTCAAAACTAAACCAGAGGATCTTTCTAAATGCAAAGGCAACAAAATTACATTTGATCTGTACACCTTACTAATATTAGGTTGGGCCTCATTTTACCTTCAGAACTGCTTTAATCCTTTGTGGCGTAGATTCAACAAGGTACTGGAAATATTCCTCAGAGATTTTGCTCCATATTGACATGATAGCATCACGCAGTTGCAGCAGATTTGTCGGCTGCACATCCATGATCTGAATCTCCTGTTCAACCACATCCCAAAGGTGCTCTATTGGATTGATTCTGGTGACTGTGGAGACCATTTGAGTACAGTGAACTCATTGTCATGTTGAAGAAACCAGTCTGAGATGATTCAGGCTTTATGACATATTGCGCTATCCTGCTGTGAGTAGCCATCATGGTCAGCAACAATACTCAGGTAGGCTGTGGAGTTGACATGATGCTCAATTAGTACTCATGGGCCCAAAGTGTGCCAAGAAAATATCCCCCACACCATTATACCACAACGAGCAGCCTGAACTGTTGATACAAGACAGGATGGATCCATGCTTTCATGTTGTTGATGCCAAATTCTGACCCGACCATCTGAATGTGGCAGCAGAAATGAAGACTCATCAGACCAGGCAACGTTTCTCCAATCTTCTGTTGTCCAGTTTTGGTGAGCCTGTGTGAATTGTAGCCTCAGTTTCCTGTTCTTAGCTGACAGGAGTGACACCTGGTGTGGTCTTCTGCTGCTGTAGCCCATCCGCCTCAAGGTTGGACGTGTTGTGTGTTCAGAGATGCTCTTCTGCAGACCTCGGTTGTAACGAGTGCTTATTTGAGTTACTGTTGCCTTTCTATCAGTTGGAACCAGTCTGGCCATTCTCCTCTGACCTCTGGCATCAACAAGGCATTTGTGCCCACAGAACTGCCGCTCACTGGATATTTCCTCTTTTTGAGACTATTCTCTGTAAACCCTAGAGATAGTTGTGCGTGAAAATCCCAGTAGATCAGCAGTTTCTGAAATACTCAGACCAGCCTGTTTGGCACCAACAACCATGCCCCGTTCAAAGTCACTTAAATCCCCTTTCTTCCCCATTCTGATGCTCGCTTTGAACTGCAGCCGATCGTCTTGACCATCTCTACACACCTAAATGCA
Organism: Danio aesculapii; assembly: GCF_903798145.1. Classification (NCBI taxonomy): domain Eukaryota; kingdom Metazoa; phylum Chordata; class Actinopteri; order Cypriniformes; family Danionidae; genus Danio; species Danio aesculapii. The sequence goes on from NC_079439.1 coordinate 71,968,818, forward strand.
TTGAGTTTCTGCCATATGATTGGCTGATTAGAGATTGTGTTAACAAGCAGATGGACGGGTGTACCTAATAAACTGGCTGGTGAGTTTATGTTTGCTTATTCTCTATTCATCCCTAATTGTTGATTAATGACACTCAATTTAGAATTAAATACTATTAAATCAGTGTTGTGTTTGTTTGTTAGAGTAAATGCAGGTTATTAATGTATTACTTTTATTCAAAAGCAGTTCATATTCCACATTTGTACCTCGAACATCTGCTAAATGTAGTAATGTAGTAAAAGCTATGGTTTCCAGGAACATATCACATAACCTAATTTTTTTACGATAATATTTTTATGACTTTTGGAGTTTGTTTTTAAGTCAGCTTGCAGGACGTAGCATTAAAAAAGAGCAGCATTCATTTTAAGATTCACAAAATAATCATCTTAAAAGCAGTGTATATCATGTTGATATAAGAATTAATGCCAAAATTATTATTTCTGGCAACATAAATATTCCTTTAAATGACAACCAAAGCCCTTGGAAAGATTGGTGCGGAACAAGATGGCAATAAGATGAAAAATCACACAACATTTAGCAAAGAACTAAATGTACACAACGTTCTTTAGCGCCCCAGCAGATAAATCAATACGATTGGACACTGAAGAGGTTCATCCCGTTCATAACAAAACCATGTTCTGAGATGTTATGTTACAAGAGACCGAAACTGTTCATAACGATGCAGTTTTATCACCTGACTGGGTCCAAAAAAAAAAAAAAAAAAAACACTCCATAAACACAATTTAAAGAATCATTAATAGCACACTTAGCAAACTTTAACCAGTCCAAACCACATCAATTCACAATAGACCATTAGATTGGTGTTGGAAGGATTTGTTCTTCCAAAAGCCCCAAGACTCAATATATATCACATCTGATTCCTCGCCTGCATTAGCTCAGAGACTTGGTCAAAAATCTTTAAAACCAAGTTTGCTTTGGAAAATACTTTCAATGTCTAATTAATGCTTTTTAAATATGCCTTTTTCATCTCTTGCTGATTTATAAAATGTTAAACTTATGAATTCATAATTGTTGGCAACTTAAAGAAAATATTATATTACGACAAAGTCCATGAACAGACTTTAAAAAGGAGGTTCACAAACTGCTCAAGAGCTTCATTCAGTATATTAAAGACAATTGATATGTATATATTTCAATTTAAATATGTTTTAAATAGAGTTCAGACTTAGCTAAGGATTGATTACAAAGCATGTTTGGCATGCTGATAAGATCCTCGATTCTTCAAGGCGAAGATAAGGTAAGAAACTCTGGTTATTTATGGTGAGTTAGGGATCATCTGATTAGTAAATCATGAGTTAGCTAATGCGGGAGCAGCCGTGGTCAATCATAAGCATGTGATCCTCTCGAAATTAGTTTATGAATAAATTTCGCTTAAAACATAAAACATAATTTACATATTTCAATATATTTATTTCAATTTAAACAATTATTACCTTTAATTGACAATTCAAAACCGTTTGAATATGTACTAAGAAAATATATAAATAAATGTTATGCATTAATATGAATAAACTATTAACAGCAAAATATTTTGACTCAAATATGTGTTTAGTGCTAAAGGGTTTTAATTTGGGGTAGCAACAAACAAACAAACAAACAAACAAACAAACAAACAAACAAACAAACAAACAAAAAGTTTTAATTTAAATAAACAAATAAATAAATATATGAATAAAAAGGTTTTAATTTAACTAAATAAATAAACAAATAAAATGGTTTTATATAAATGAATTTTGATTTATTTTAAATAAATAAATATATTAATCAATAAATAAATAAATAAATAAAATTGTTTAAAATAAATAAATACATAAACAAATAAATAATTTTTTTTTAATTTAAATAAATAAATAAAATGGTTTTAATGTAAATACCTAAATAAATAAAACAGTTTTAAATTAATTAATTAACAAAAATAGTTTCAATTTAATCAAATAAATAAATAAATAAAATAGTTTAAAATAAATTAATAAATAAACAAATAAAATGTTTTTAAATAAATAAATAAAAGGATTTTGATTTAAATAAATTAATAAAAAAGGTTTTAATTTTAATAAATAAATAATTAAATAGTTTTAAATAAATAAATAAAAAGGGTTTTAATTTAATCAAATAAAAAAATAAAATAAATAAACAAATAAAAAATCTATGAATAAAATGGTTTAAAACAAAACAAAACAAAACAAAACAAAATAAAATAAAATAAAATAAAATAAAATAAAATAAAATAAAATAAAATAAAAGGCACAGACTGGGAGCTCAAACTTGAACTTACTAGGTTAAAAACCCAAACCAGCTTTGTGCAACAGGCCTCAGGAGAAAACAGCGTAACAAACATGAGTACGCATTATGAGTGGATAACTGTAATGCACTATTCTGTGGACGTCCTGATGGCTATAAATAAACACAGATTGCTTAAAACTGCTTACTAGACCCAAGAAATATGATCACATCAGCCCAGTTTTATGGCCTCAACATAGGCCGGCTGCCAGCTTTCATATCGGTTTTAGGATCCTACTAAAATTGCCTTGAGTGGAAATACAGTCTGCAGTAATTATGCAATCTATTATCTGACTCTAATGGTTAGTGCCCACTAAATGCTGGCAAAAAAATAAACAAATAAAATAACGTAAGTATATATATATATATATATATATATATATATATATATATATATATATATATATATATATATACATATATATATATAATAAAATGGTTTGTTGGTTTGACTCCTGGCTAGGTGGAGTTAGCATTTTCTCCCAGTGTTGGCGTGGGTTTCCTCCGGGTGCTCCGGTTTTCCCCACCATCCAAACACATGCGCTATAGGGGAATTGGATTAGCTAAACTGGACGTAGTGTATGAGTGTGTGTGTGTGTGTGTGTGTGTGTGAATGAGTGTGTATGGGTCTTTCCCAATACTAGGTTGCAACTGCAAGGGCGTCCGCTGCATAAAACATATGCTGGAATAGTTGGCGGTTCATTCCGCTGTGGCGACCACTGATAAATAAGGGACTAAGCCAAAGGATGGAAGTGAATGAACTGCTACTTGTTTTTTTCTATCAGTGTGACAGACAAGGTTTATTGTCCCGCATTAAAACCGCTGGCCCCGGGGTGAACTTTAAGTCCAAACTCTCCTAAATGTGCACGCCAAGATACAGATCCTTAAACTGTTCAGCTGACCTGATGATCCATTCCAGCTGCGCTTGAATGAGTTAGTGCAACTGTAAAGATGTAATATCGTATAAATCACAGGCTTGGACTGTGCTATGGCGGAAAGGCTCGTCTTTTTGCCCTTCATCAACCTGCTGTCGGAGACTTTCAGTCACTTTTAGAAGAGCTCAACATGTTGACAAGTCAGCAAAGACTTGACAATTAATTATAGGTTTTCAGATCATTAAGAAAAGGACAAAATATATGCACTAATATCTGGCAAGATCTGAAGGTTTTGTCTAATTTTGAAGAGGTTTTTTGGTAACACTTTATTTTGATGGTGCATTTGAGTATTAGTAGGCTGTCTGCTTAATATCTGCTGATACTGCTGCTTCAACACACATTTAACTGACTATAAGAAACAAGTACATGCCAACTCTAACCCCAACCTAACAGTCTACTTATAATCTAATGAGAATTAGTTGGTAAGTAGATGCAATGTAACTTAGTCAACAAACGGACCATCAAACTAAAGTGTGACCATTGTTTTTATGCTGTGCTTCAGAATATACACAACTCATGTAATATTTGAGTATCTCAGAGAACTCATGTTGTGGATAAAGCTGCTGAGCCACATTAAAATGGAAGTAATGCCAATATATAGTATTATATAGTATTATATAGTAGTATATATAGTAATTCATTCATTTATTTTATTTTTTTGGCTTAGTCTGTTTATTAATCTGGGGTCGCCACAGCGGAATGAACCACCAACAAATCCAGCATATGTTTTACGGAGCAAATGCCCTGCCAGCTGCAACCCATAACTGGGAAACACCGATACACTCTGATTCACACACATTACACTATGGATAATTCAGCCTACCCAATTCACCTGTACCACATGTGTTTGGACTGTGGGGGAAACCTGAAGCACCTGGAGGAAACCCACGCCAACACGGGGAAAACATGCAAACTCCATACAGAAACGCCAACTGTTATTTACAAATAGTTAATAATTTACATATATCATTGTTATTCATTATCATTTGTACCACTGGAATTACACAAATGTTAAATATATTAAATAATGTTAAATGTGTTAAAATATATACTCACCGGCCACTTTATTAGGTACACTTTTTCAACTGCTTGTTATCGCAAAATTCTAATCAGCCAATCACACGGCAGCAACTCAATGCATTTAGGCATGTAGACATGGTCAAGACGATCTGCTGCAGTTCAAAGCGAGCATCAGAATGGGAAAGAAAGTGGATTTAAGTGACTTTGAACGTGGCATGGTTGTTGGAGTTCTTACCAGGTCTAGAAAATTTGATCACATCACCCCAATTTTATCCTCCTTACACTGGCTGCCTGTTAAGTTTCGTATTGAATTTAAAATATTGCTTCTTACATATAAAGCTTTAAATAATCTAGCTCCTGTTTATCTAACCAATCTTCTGTCTCGCTACAATCCAACTCGCTCTTTAAGGTCTCAAAACTCAGGGCTTCTGGTAGTACCTAGAATAGCAAAGTCGAGTAAAGGAGGTCGAGCCTTCTCATTTATAGCTCCTAAACTCTGGAATAGCCTTCCTGATAACGTCCGAGGCTCAGACACACTCTCCCAATTCAAAAAGACCTATCTGTTCAGTAAAGCATACACTTAGTGCACCACTTAGGGGGCTTCCACACAGGTTATGCATCTTGTTGATATACACTATGAACAGCAGCTACGCTAATTATTCTCTTTATTCTCCATTTCCACCTGGGGATACTCTTCCCGAGGCCCTCAGACTATGGAGAGTCACTGATTCGATACAAGACCAACGACGAGATGATCCCAAGGTTTCCATATCCTGGAGCTGGCCGAATCCTGAGCAGCTTCTGTGATGGTCATGGAGGAGTGGAGAACATGAGACTGACTCCTGTGACACTCCAGAGACAGACGAGTCTTCGCTGAGGCCAGCTTCCAGCCTCCGCCACTGAGACTACAGCTCTGCACAAGACGTTTGGCCAGCGGAGAAATTAAAATGGTCGTGCCCAACTGAGCCTGGTTTCTCTCAAGGTTTTTTTTCTTCACTTCCGCCTTTAGTGAAGTTTTTTTTCCCTCTCCGCTGTCGCCACTGGCTTGCATGGTTCGGGATATGTAGAGCTGCGCATCGTTGGATTTGCTCTTCAGTGTTTGGACTTCTCAGTAGTGATTATTAAACCACACTGAACTGAACTAAACTGAACTGAACTTAAACACTACAAACTGAACTACACTGTTCCAATTTACTGTGACCTTTTATGTGAAGCTGCTTTGACACAATCTACATTGTATAAGCGCTATACAAATAAAGGTAAATTGAATTGAATTGAATTGGAGCCAGACGGGCTGGTCTGAGTATTCCAGAAACTGTTGATCTACTGGGATTTTCATGCACCACCATCTCTAGGGTTTACAGAGAACGGTCTGAAAAAGAGGAAATATCCAGTGAGCGGCAGTTCTGTGGGCGCAAATGCCTTGTTGATGCCAGAGGTCAGAGGAGAATGGCCAGACTGGTTCTAGCCAATAGAAAGGTAACAGTAACTCAAATAAGCACTCGTTACAACCGAGGTCTGCAGAAGAGCATCTCTGAACACACAACACGTCCAACCTTGAGGCAGATGGGCTACAGCAGCAGAAGACCACACCGGGTGCCACTCCTGTCAGCTAAGAACAGGAAACTGAGGCTACAATTCACACAGGCTCACCAAAACTGGACAATAGAAGATTGGAGAAACGTTGCCTGGTCTGATGAGTTTCCATTTCTGCTGCCACATTCGGATGGTTGGGTCAGAATTCGGCATCATCAGCATGAAAGCATGAATCCATCCTGCCTTGTATCAGCAGTTCAGGCTGCTGGTGGTGGTATAATGGTGTGGGGGATATTTTTTGGCACACTTTGGGTCCATTAGTACTAATTGAGTATCATGTCAACGCCACAGCCCACCTGAGTATTGTAGCTGACCATGTCCAACCCTTTATGACCACAGTGTCTCCATCTTCTGATCAGCAGGATAACGCTCAATGTCATAAAGTCTGAATCATCTCAGACTGGTTTCTTGAACATGACAATGAGTTCACTGTACTCAAATGGCCTCCACAGTCACCAGAACTCAATCCAATTGAGCACCTTTCGGATGTGCTGGAATGGGTGATTGGCTTCATGGATGTGCAGCCAACAAATCTGCAGCAACTGCATGATGCTATCATGTCAATATGGAGCAAAATCTCTGAGGAATATTTCCAGTACCTTGTTGAATCTATGCCATAAAGGATTAAAGCAGTTCTGAAGGCAAAAGGGGGGTCCAAGCCGGTACTAGTAAGGTGTACCTAATAAAGTGGCAGAAGCAATATTTAATCATTCGTCATGTTTCTTATGTTTTAATAACTCCTCATTCTTGAATGACTGAATTTATCTTGTTGAATGGCTGAATCCCTCCACAATTGTGAATCGCTTTGGACAAAAGCATCTGCTAAATGACTAAATCTAAATGTACCTAAAAACACAGACAGGTGTAAAGGGTTTCTGCATTGAAGCAGCACTTCTTGTCTGGTTTGCTAAATACAGTGCTTTTCAAGCGTTCCCACTTAGATTTGCTTAGCATTTAAAGCAGGTTTGGCATGCTGTCCCGAGAGAGAACCCTGAGCTCGGAGATATTTGAGCCCAGGGCACCCGCCCGGTCGATAAGCATATCAGGAGATCCGAGATCAGGTAGGTCTCGAGAGCTCCCCTTTAGAAAAGGGAGGAAAAGGAGGAGATGGGGTGGAAGGGGGGATTCTTCCAAAACAAAGATAGAGCAGTAGGGAGAAAATGATCCATTTATAGTAAATTAGGATCTCTCCGATTGGATTATTACTAATTATTGATGAGCAGCCAGTCATGCTCAATCTTATCACGTGCTCCTCTCAAAAGTAGTTTATGAAACTTCACTTAGTTGTTTTCTTGAGTCTATTTGAGTGTTGTTGTAATGCCGGCTTGTTTTGAGAACATTGTCGCCTGTAATCAAAGTTGAAAAACCCAAAGGATGTCAGTTTTTAATCACTGCCATGTAAACGTACCCTCAGCTCGAATCCATCCCACACTGAGTTACAAGAAATATTATTTATTGCAGAAATATTCTCCCATTCTTGTGGTGTGCGTACTAAAATAAAGTCTGTTTCTTCTGACTGAAATGAATCCGGCTGAAGACAAGGAAGACTTGCATATTAAAACGCTAGATAATTCTTCATGGCAAAACTTGGTGCCATTGAGCCCACAATGCACTGATGTTAATAAGACTTGTCTGCGGTCCCAAAAAAATACAAACAAATAAGACGTCTGCCTTGAAGGAGAACCAAAAACAGGATGTGGCACAGAAATGCCACACCACCAGAACAAATACTTCTGTTAAGTCACAGTGGCTAATGATGCCATTGGAAAGACTCTGACACAGCAATGCTCGCTCTTGTAAATGAATGTTGAGCTTCCTGCATCGTTACAATTTAATAATAATAATAATAATAATAATAATAGTAGTAATAATGATAAATTTTAAATAATAAACAAAATAAATAAATAAAATCAATAAATAAGTAATAAAAAAATAATAATAATAAATTTAAATAATAAATAAAAAACAATTATAACAATAAAAACTTGTTATTATCATTATTAATAAAAAAACTATAATAAAATAACACGTACATAAATAATAAAAAATAAAAATGTAATAATAATAATAATAATAATAACGATAAGAAAAACAATAAAAAAATAATATATAAATAAAATTATAATAATTATCATTAAAACACCAACAACAATAATAATAATAATAATAATAATAATAATAATAATAATAATAACACATAAATTAATAAATAAATAATAAAAACAATAAAATGTAATAATAGTATTATTGTTATTATTATTATTATTATTATTATTATTATTATTATTATTATTATAATTATCAATAATAATAATATCGATAATAATAATACTACTACTACTACTACTACTACTACTACTACTACTACTACTAATAATAATAATAATAATAATAATAATAGTAATAATAATAACAAAAAAATAACAATAATACAATTTAAATAATAAACTAATTAATAAAATGATTGTAATAATAGCAAAAGAAAATTTGAAAACAACAACAACAACAACAACAACAACAACAATAATAATAAATAATAAAAAATAATAAAACAATAAATAGATTAATAACAACACAAATAAATAAATAAAAAACAAACAAACAAATAAATTAATTCATACATAGATAAATAAATAAATTAATAAATAATAATAATAATAATAATAATAATAATAATAATAATAAAAATAATAATAACAATAATAATAAGCCAGCATGGTGGCGAAATGGGGAGCACAATTGCCTCACAGCAAGAAGGTTGCTGGTTCGAGCCTTGGCTGGGTCAGTTGGCGTTTCTGTGTGGAGTTTGTATGTTCTCCCCATGTTCGTGTGGGTTTCCTCCGGGTGCTCCCGTTTCCCCCACAAGTCCAAAGACAGGTACAGGTGAATTGGGTAGGCTAAATTGTCCAGAGTGTATGAGTGTGTGAATGAGTGTTTATGGATGTTTCCTATTGATGGGTTGCAGCTGGAAGGGCATCTGCTGCGTAAAACATTGGCGGTTCATTCCGCTGTGGCAACCCCAGATTAATAAAGGGACGAAGCCGAAAAGAAAATGAATGAATGAATGAATAATAACATTAATAAAAACTATTATTATTAATAATTAAAATTATTTAATAATTTATATTATTATTAAATATTAAATATATATTATAATAATAATAGCACAAATAAAAAATAATAATGATAATAATACATTTCGGCTAAAAAAACAAAAGGTTTGAACTACATGATGTGATCTTTGACATAATTCAGACGTGAAGTCAATATTAAATGTCAAAGATAATTGTAAAGGATTATTGATAAAGGGCTTTAAAGATACTAACATAATTTCAGATTTTTATGGTTTTTATCTTACAACACCAGCAAACTTAATTGTAGAAATAATAAGTGCCTTAAACAGGTGGATTGGATGTAGTTTCTCAACAACTGTGACATGATTAAAGAAAAAAAAAAACAGATCCTTTGTTCAACACTTACTTATATAGGCTGTCGGGCTCCAGGCACTTGAAGACGAGCGAATAGATCATATTATGAGGGTGTTCAGCATTTCTCCGTCCTGCAACCACACACGAGGAGCCCAGACCCGAAAACAGATCATCCATCAGGCTCAAAACCTCTCCTGAGAAACACACAAACAGCCAGATCCATGTTAACAGACGCTCACACTTTACAATAGGCTTCCATTAGTTCATGTATTCACTGACATGAACAGTATTTATTAACATTGACTAATGCGTTATTATCATCCATATGCATCAGATTCATATATATATATATATATATATATATATATATATATATATATATTTTTTTTTTTTCATAAATCTGTTATTCAACCTCAGTCTTGATCAAAACTACTAAAATGATCAGAAAATTACAGGATTTTAACTCTTTAATTGCCAAATTCACAAATAATGTCGATGATTTGGTGAAAAAAAACACACAAAATGACCCATTTCCGATATAAAAAGTAATCATGGACTGGATTATATTTTTAACTTTTATCACAGTCTTGGACATGTGAAATAACATTGCCTTTGAGACATTGTTTTTTAATTGATTTTTTAAAATTTCTCCGTAATTTACTGTTGTTGGCTGTTTTTGCCCCATTGACTTTCATTATAAGCATAGTTTTTTGACTGCAAAGCCATGACACCATATAATCATGCATTTTAGATTGTTGATGTTTGTCCCTGTTGGGAAGAGGTAAAATTTGTAATTTTTACTGTTGATCATCAGTTGGCACCATTAACCCTTTAGATAGGCCTGTGCAAAAAGAGCTTAGTTTCTGGATTTTATTCGGAGTATAAAAGCAAATTAAAGTGTGTGTGTGTGTGTGTGTGTGTGTGTGTGTGTGTCTGTGAGTGTGTGAGTGACCTTTGCCCTCTTACCTCGATGTGTCTGAGAAAATCTAAACATGCATCTCAGCTCCCAGAACTACATGGAGTAAACAAAAACAAAGACTGTGTATTTACACACCATTAAATGTGATTATAATGGAAGTCAATAGAGCAAAAACAGCCAATAACAGTACATTTACATTACATTTATATTTAGTCATTTAGCAGATGCTTTTATCCAAAGCGACTTACAAATGAGGACAAGGAAGCAATTTACACAACTATAAGAGCAGCAGTGAACAAGTGCTATAGACAAGTTTCAGGTGTGTGAAGTCTAAGAAGCAAAGCATTAGTAATGTAAGTTTTGTTTTGTTTTTTTGAGAGAGAGCACAGTTAGTGGTATAGCCAGAGAGGCAGTTACAGATTAGGAAGGAAAGTGGAGACTAAATAGTTGAGTTTTTAGTCGTTTCTTGAAGACAGCAAGTGACTCTGCTGTTCTGATGTAGTTAGGGAGTTCATTCCACCAACTGGGCAGATTGAATGTGAGTGTTCGGGAAAGTGATTTCTTCCCTCTTAGGGATGGAACCACGAGGCGACGTTCATTCACAGAACGCAAGTTTCTGGAGGGCACATACATCTGCAGAAGTGAGAGCAGATAAGAAGGAGCAAAGCCAGAGGTCGCTTTGTAAGCAAACATCAGAGCTTTGAATTTGATGCGAGCAGCAACTGGCAGCCAGTGCAAACGGGTGAGTAGCGGAGTGACATGTGCTCTTTTGGGTTCATCAAAGACCACTCGTGCTGCTGCGTTCTGAAGCAGCTGAAGAGGTTTGATAAAGTTAGCTGGAAGCCCGGCTAGTAGAGAGTTGCAATAATCCAGTTTGGAGAGAACAAGAGCTTGAACAATGAGTTGAGCTGCATGTTCAGATAGGAAGGGTCGGACCTTTCTGATGTTATAGAGTGCGAATCTGCAAGATCGAGCAGTTCTAGAAATTTGGTCAGAGAAGTTCAGTTGGTCATCAATCGTTATTGATGAATTACAGTAAATTAAGGGGGAAAAATGAAAATCTAACAATACATCAAAGCTAATGTTGTCACTAATCGTTCACACAGAGGCGCAAAAACGGGGTATGCAGTATATGCGGCGCATAGGGGCGCCACACATGGGGGGGCGCCATTGTGTCAAAACTATTTTTGAAATTATCCTTACTAAAAGTTTCAAATAATCAAAATAAATAAATATTTTTAGTTTAAAATATTTATTTTGCGTGCATTTTATACAAGTATATTATTGTATTTTATTAAATAAAGATAATCATACTTCCCCTCCCCCTCTGTTGACCATTTGATTGATTCATTGCAGCTGGATAAAAAAATTGAAACTAATATTTGGGTTAAAAAATTCCCCTATATAAATTATATATTATATTATATTCCCCTATATATTATAAAATCCGTAATTTTACGGTTTATTTCCAGCAGCTGGGGTGCCGGAAAAAAAGTAAAATAATAGCCGTTAAATTACAGAAATATACCGTAAAATAAAGAATATTAAATTACAGAAATTTGCTTAAGTTAAAATTTTGGGTACATTTCTGTAATTTAATATCTGTTATTTTACGGTACATTTCTGTAATTTAAGGGCTATTATTTTACTCTTTTTCCGGCACCCCAGCTGCTGGAAATAAACCGTAAAATTACGGATTTTTTTTACAGTGTATGTATCATATAGATACATCGGCCCCTTTGGTAATGTTTTTTGCTCAAAACTATTTTAATTTTAGTTACAAAAAAGTTTGGCGATAAAATAGAACATCTCAGGGCAGTTTGTCTTTGTTTATTTTTTACACTAAACATTTAACAGTCTTTTTTTATTTAACTTTGTGAAAGGTGTAATTGCAGTTTCAGTCAATAATTCATGCAAAGACAAATCTTACACCTCTCACAGTAAGCATTTGAGAAGTGATTGCATGTTTAAGTTATGTTGCCCTTTAGGACTCTCAGATCTATATAATTTTGTTTTGACAAATGTCATACAAAAGCAAGGCATATCAAGGTGCTATACTCATTTAGTGAGGAAAATGAAATCATTTGGGGTGGGATGAGATGTAATTCTTTGACTCATCACATGCTTAGTGTAATTATACTTTTACTACTTCATATATTTTAAGTTGTGTTTAGAACTTCTAAATGTATTTGTTTAAAGCATGTTAAGGAAGGGGGGGGGGGGGGTGGGGGGGCAAAACTTGAACCCGCATACCCCTCACTAAAATTGCAGTTGCGTCCCTGCGTTCACACGTCCACGACTGGTAAAAAAAATCAGTCTACAATTAAATTTTATATTGAAATTATGTCATTTTGTGTGTTTTTTTCACCAAATCAGTGACTTCATTAGTAAACTTGCCAATTAAAGAGTTAAAATCCTGTATTTTTCTAAATAATTTAGTCGTTTTCATCAGGACTGAGGTTGATTAACAGATTTATGCAAATAAATATATATATCTAAGGCAGTGCTTCTCAAAGTTTTTTCAGCAAGTACCACCATAATGACGAGGCAGATTAATTAATGGAGTTTGTGTTAACCGCACACAGAGACTAACTTTAGACTACGTCGAATAGTTCGGACTGCTGAGCGAATCACTGATACAACCCTTCCTACTCCCCAAGAACTGTACTTATCCAGAGCAAGCAGGAGGGCTGCCAAAATCACTCTGGACCCCTCACACCCAGCACACTGCCTCTTTGAACTGTTACCTTCTGGTCGACGCTACAGAGCACTGCGCACCAGAACAGCCCGACACAGAAACAGTTTCTTCCCTCAGGCAATCCATCTCATGAACACTTGATGATAATAATTGCGGAACCAACATCACTATTGCCATACACTTTTATACACATATACACTTATTTAACACACTTTACATGCCAATTTGCACATAACAGCTGCACATATGACGTTGTATATAGTAATAAACACGAACATACACTTGTCAATCTGTATATTTGCATTCACTACTTACTTCTATTTTTTTATTTTATTTATTTATTTATTATTTTTATTTTATTATTATAATTTTTTTAAATATATTTATTATCTGTTTTTTGTCCTGTCTCTGTTATCCTGTTGCACTGTAGAAGCTCTGTGACCAAAACAAATTCCTCGTATGTGTGAACATACCTGGCAATAAAGCTCTTTCTGATTCTGATTCTGATTCTTTAATTATTCCAGCTCCAAGGCCAGGAGTCTACTTGTGTCCCTCGACATTTGAATCACATCTAGATTAATTAGCCTAAATCTGAGGTAACAACTGAACCGAAAGCCACCTTTGGATAACGAAACAAACTTTACAAAATAAACGCTACATATAACAAATAACTTTATATATAGAAAACATACATTATTTTACACAACTAAGAACACACATTTTTTTAACACGTTGTGAGTTTGGACAGGTCTGCAAAAGCGTTCTCTAGCGCGTATCTGCTCCGCAAGCGGTACAGCCACGCGCCTCTTCCTCTGGCTCTGCGCCAAAAGCGGCTTGATTTTTAGCATCTGATGACTAAAGTACACATTCTAAGCACACCGATGTGATCATATGCTTCAGGGAACAGCCGGTGCTGATCACATCAGTGTAACCGTTTGCGTCAAAGAGTTAAAGGTATATTTTTTCTTTCTTTCATTATTCAGTACCACTAGAAGGAAGCCCGCGTATCACTAGTGGTACACGTACCACAGTTTGAGAACCACTGATCTAAGGCATTTTACAGCAGTTCAATTCAGTGGATGTTTTCATCCTGAACATGACTAAAGGTAGTACATTTGAAGAGTGCACAAGGGTTAACTAACATGATCAAATAGTGTAATAAATGTATTGTTCATTGATTGTTCATGTTAGTAAACATGTTAACTAACAGTAACTAATACAACCTTATTGTAAAGTGCAACAATTAGATCATGTCAGAATTGTACATGGAAATGGAGATTTTATATCAAATGGAGAATCATCAAAAAAGTGTTCATTTTTTACCCACAAACAAATAGGTCCAACATAGGCTCACTCTGAAAACGTAGCCCTACAGACGTTTCTGGAGATTGCGAATTATGTAGCCAGAGGGGTTTCGTTTTTTTAAATGAACGCTACGTGGCGGTGTGATGCCATTCCTTTCCGTGCTTACCAGCTGCCAGCTGACCTCCGTATGGACGGCTTTCCGGCTGTAAGCAGTTTGTTTGTTAGCTTGCCATGTATGTAGACGGACTTGAGACGCAGAGAGGAGTTGACCACGAAGTTCGAGTTCGGTGAAGAACGGTTCCAGAAAGTTGGTAAGACAAAAACAGAATCCAAAAAATAAAATAAACAAGTAAATAACAGAGTGAGAATGTGGTAAATCTGAAAATGTGGTAAAAATCAGACGAGAGCTTTTCTCTTTTTTCTGGATTGCTTTTGAAATGTGTTGGTTGAGTTTAGGGAAGTGGGTGGGTGGGTCAATCGATAAAATTGGTTGGGTTTATGGAAGGGGGTGGGTGGGTCAGTCGATCGCTCAGTCAGTCAGTCAGTCATTCAGTCAGACAAAAAGTCAGTCAACAGCGGCCTCTGGTGGGTTTATGCGAGAACAACAGGCGCGAGTGACAAGAGAAATTTGAGCTCTCAGAAAGCATACATAGTGGCCTCTGGTAGATTTGTGACAACAAAAACTGCAGAAAAACGTGCCGCTGGGACGTATTTCGCGGTCTCCAGAAACGTCTGTAGCGGTACGTTTTCAGAATGAGCCTGGGTTCTATAGGTTAATATGAGCATATAAAACATATAAAGTTAAAATGCTTAAACAATATTATATGGATTAGCCACAGATTCAACAAAATATATATAAAAATGTGCATTTTATTATTATTTATTTTAGACAGTGGTTATTACACAAAACCTGTGAGAGTTTTTATTGTTCCAATCAACACAACATAGGTATATCCCTGTTGATGTTTACCATTGATGAATACATAGCAAAATAATCTTATATCAAAAGGAAAAACATCATTATTTTGCTTGCCCTATTGGCAGACTATTTTGGTTTGTTTTTTTTCTGGTCTAGAAAAATGTCCAAGATATTGGAATAGGACTAAAAAATCAGCGCTATCTTGCATTGTAGTCTTCAACATATAAATAATTATATATATATATACACAAAACCTTTGTTGAAGCTACAACCATGATACTTTCTTAAGCTATTAAATGCGTAATAGTGACAGTTCTTTAAAAAAAAACATGCAAACTATAAAACCCAGGCTCATTATTGATACATACCCCTGTCTAAATTTCTGGAGATCGCGAAATACATCCCAGGAGCTACGTTTCTTTGCAGTTTTTGTTTTTCATGAATCCACCAGAGGCAGCTGTGTGCGCTTTTTCAGATATCAAATTTCTCTTGAGAGTGCCATTCACTGGTGCTGTTCTCACATAAATCCACCAGAGGCCGCTGTCGACTGACTGAATGACTGACTGACTGATCGACTGACCCACCCTCCTCCTTCCCTAAGCCCAACCTATAGAGTTTTCAAAGCACCGATCACCCACTTCCAATCCAATCACCCTAAACCCAACCGAAAGTTAAAAAAAATATTGCAGAAAAAGAAAAGCCCTCGCCTGATTTTACCATGTTTTCAGATTGTATCACATTCTCACCCTGTTATTTACTTGCTTATTTTATTTTTTGGCTTTTGTTTTTGTTTTCCCGCTTTCTGGAACCGTTCTTCGCCAGACTCGGACCCCGTCGATGCAGTCAACTCCTATCCGTGTCTCAAGTCTGCCGGCATACATGGTGAGCTACTGGACAAACTGGTAACAGCAGGAAAGCCGTCCATACAGAGGTAAGCAGTCAGCTGGTAAGCACGAAACGGAACGGCATCATACTGACCCGAAGCATTCGTTTTAAAGACGAAATGCAGCCATACTTACTTCTGGCTACATAATTTGCGATCTCCAGAAATGTATATAGGGCTACATTTTCAGAATGAGCATATGCTGACAAAATAGGTACTAATTACTCTAACTTTAACCTAATTAACCTAGTTAAGCCTTTAAATGTCACTTTAAGATGAATACTAGTCTCTTGAAGAATATCTAGTCTAATATTATGTGCTGTCATCATGGCAAAGATAAATAAATCAGTTATTAGAGATGAGTTATTAAAACTATTATGATTAGAAAAACAAATCTTCTCTCCGTTAAACAGAAATTGGGAAATATATATATATACAAGGGGGTAATAATTCTGGCGTTAACTGTATGTTGTGCAGGCCTAGCTCTTTGCATGACCTAAAAAGCAAAGCTGATAAGAAAAAAAGCAACATTTGACACTTCTAATTTTAGCAACTCTGGAGCTAAACGAACATGCGTTTTTAAAACATCCCCAAAATGCATATCAAAACAGCAGGGTTGTGCGTCCCCAGAGAACAGTAAAAACATTGGCAACCGAGAAGGGAGGTCTAAAAAAGCGGGACTGGATGAACAAATGATTTAGCCACTTTCCCAGAAAACACACTGTATATATAAGAGAAGCCAATTCCCGCTCGCATACCAACACCTCAGGAGAGCCTGAGCCAAGATGTCTTTTTATAAGGTTTCAAACCCCCCACGTCTTAAGGAAGGGTTCTGTATATTTTGCAAACTCCACGTTCATGAAATGGAGAACAATGGAATGGCAACAACACGTATGACCGCAGAATGTTCACATTAAATATAACATCACTGATGGAACGTCATTAAATGCATGCATAGTTTGCATTTCAGCCTCCAGGAGACCCAGGCTGCTTTTGTTTTTCTGTGTGATTAGTAGGGTCAGACGAAATCTGCGAATATTTTTTGCTGTTTCTGCGCAGAGTTTTGCTAAAAATTTGCGGATTTCTGTA
Organism: Danio aesculapii; assembly: GCF_903798145.1. NCBI lineage: Eukaryota > Metazoa > Chordata > Actinopteri > Cypriniformes > Danionidae > Danio > Danio aesculapii. The sequence goes on from NC_079439.1 coordinate 71,985,950, forward strand.
GAATTATTTTAGGAGTATCAGAACTAAAAACTTAATACATGAAATAAAAAGTAACAGCTTTTTAACTTGCATTTTATGTTTACAATGCAAATCCAATTACATCCACTTACCGTGGTAAACAAAGCAAGTCTCTCATATACTACATCTACTAAAAGACAGAAGACATGACTTTACAAACTGTAGTGTAAGTAAATCATATGAATATTTTCATATTGGTCAATAATATTACTGAAATTAATTTAAAAACTGAATAAATATAATAAATTTGGTGTAAATGTGTGTACACTTATATTTATTCAGTTTTTAAATAAACATTGTTGTTATCATGTCTGATTATAAAAAAATACAATTATTAAATATTTACCATTCGAAGCTGGCTTTTTTCACAAGCTGGCTTTTTTTGTCACAAACGTGGGTTTAAACCCCTTATAAAGGTGATTTTTGCATAGCAGGTCCCCTTAAATGTAAGGACTTTACCTTAAGTTTCATCCTTGCTCTGAACAGGACTTTATTATTGCTAACCAAAACTAAAATCATACCAAATAACAGTAAATAAACAGAATTAATGATGGGCTAAGAATCTGCTAAATTCTGCGAGTGCAGATTCCATGTGGGTCTACTTATCAGCAAATAGAGAGAGTTGGTCTTTATACTAATGTTTCATGTTCTGTCGATTTGACTACACTCTCAGAAAAAAATATGGTACAATGTTGTACCAAAGAAGGTACAAACCCTTGTCACTGGAGTAGTACCTTTTTTCTGGAACAGAATTGTACCATAAGACAAAGAAGCACATTTGTACCATTGAATTTGTACATTTAAGGACATGATCTGTACCAAGGGAAACCAAAATGTACCTTTAGTTTTTAAAACCTGCAGATACAAGATTGTTCCTTTATCAAAGGTACAAATCTAATCCATGTAGGTACCACTACAGTGACAAGACACTGTGTACCCTAACAAGTGTCAAATGTGTTCCTTCAAGAGCTATTTAAAGGCATTTTGCTACTGAATGTCCAAAATGACAATTTATTTTTCAGTAAATATGAAACATTAAATACATTTTTAAACAATGTTTCTTATTGTCTAAATGCACCTTTTCCATTGACAATAAAGAATAAAAAATACTTGCCATCTTACCTCACCTCTCTCTCTCTCCTCCACACTGTCCAGTGAATGACAATCACGCATACGCATTTTTAGGCATTAAAGGGCACCTACGGTAAAAAATCTACTTTTCAAGCTGTTTGGACAGACATATGTGCATGTATGGTGTATAGAGCGTCATATTGGGGTGATATAAACACACCCAGTGCTTTTTTTTTCTATTTAACAACATAAAAAACGGTGGACCAATTGGAGCGGTTTTCAAACCGACCGCAACTTTACGTAGGAGAGCGGTCCCCCCGCCCACCAATATTGATTGACAGGCACGTCATCATATCCTCAGTTTGTTGATTCACGTCCGCCATTTTCAGCGTGAGTCGAAGCGATATGACTAAAGGAACACGCTAGCTCTATTTTTAGATGTAAGGCTCATTGGGCTCAACACAAGATCAATATTCTCCACATTATCGCTCTAATCGGAATTATTGGTTGTATCTTTAGGTAGGTTTGCAAACATGTGTACTTCTCATTGAGTCTACCTTATACTTCAGCCGTTTGCATTTCTCGCGATCCCAGAAGCTCCCTGTGATCTTAACTAGCATGCGTTTTAGAATTCTAAACATCGGTTTCTATCAGGGTACACTCAAGTCGACGGCTGGGCGCCGCGGACCGCTGCAGAAACCGATGTTTAGAATTCAAAAATGCGTGGCGCGACGATTCGGGACACTTCATGTTTCTGCCGCGCCACAGAGAGTGTCTGGTGTGCCGTGTCGCGGCTTCGAGCGGCGCATCCGGTGCCTCAGTCAAGGTTAATTCAGTGTGCGTGGTTATTAGTTTCTGTGTACAAGCTCGGCACTTGAAACTAGCACACAGTTGGCTGTAAAACTGTACAAAGACACAAATGATTTTGTACTCTCTGCTTGGTCTGTGTCCGAGTTTTACATGTAAGACTGATTGCTGATCCTCTCCTCCTGCTCCTTCTCTTACTCTGCCTGTCTGTGTTGCAAACACAGAGCGGGTGAGCTCATGGCCCCGCCCCCTTGTTACGTTGGGTGGGAAGCCGAAACTAATTTACATGTGAAGCAACACACCCATAAATCAGCGAGCTGTGGACACGCCCCCAACATGACACTTATTAACACATTATAATAAAAAATCTGAATTGTGTTTTAAACTGAACCTAAACTGGCACACTCAGAACAACCATAATATTAATATTAAATCATAAAAAAGAGGTAAACTATGTGCCCTTTAAATAAATAACATTTAATACTTGTCTCCTATATAAGTGCGCTGTTTTTTATGACGGATTAACGGTATTAAAACTGACACCATTGCTATGTTTAGATCCTGCGGTATACCATATTACCGTTTTACCGCCGAAGCCTAATGCTCACTTTGCAAATTAATATCACACAACACTACAGTGCATTCGGTTACAGCTGCAACCTCCGCTATCAGGATTATTCTAGAAGTCCATAAATACATGTAGGCACATTCAAATCTGGGTAAATCTCTGTCTTCAGGCTCTTGACGTGTGTAAACAGGAGCGGTTATGACTTTACCGTATGTGTGGCCTTGGCCTGAATATAATGTAGAGATAGATGGAATTTATGGATCACATCTGCGGTTCTGTTCTGTTCGTTTGGACCCACACACCACGAAGGATCCACCTGCATTGCATTAAACATTAGTTGTACTAGCCATGTATAGATGCCATGCGCATTCAGAAAAGCCATCGCAGCATGAGCGATTATTAAATAAGGGACACATGCAAAGTCGTGCTCTTTGATTATTATTTGATTATCACTGATTTCTTCAATGGTGGCACGGTGGCTCAGTGGTTAGCACTGTGGACTCACAGAAAGAAGATTGCTAGTTCGAGTCCTGAGGTAGTTCTGTGTGGAGTTTGCATGTTCTGTCCATGTTGGTGTGGGTTTCCTCCGGGTGCTCCTGTTTCCCCAACAAGTCCAAACACATGTGGTGTGGGGGAATTTGGTAGGCTAAAATCCATCTACTATAGTGATTTGCATTATTCTGGATATTATAAACACTTGTGTCTCATTTCATTCATGTTGCTTGATAAGAGTCCACAGTTTATTTTGTGGTCTACTGCTGTAAACACTATAACTAAAGTAGTAAATGTTGAACTTCATTTATATTGATTATCATTTTTAACCTTAAATGAATTGTGTTATTCTGGCAACACTATTTCTCTGTACCATTATCAGTTTAGTTCAAACAAACCTATTATACTTCTTTTTATAAGATCTAATATAAGTCTCTGATGTTCCTAGAGAGTGTGTGTGAAGCTTCAGCTCAAAATATCACACTAATAATGTTCTCCAACTCTCTAAAATGAACCCTTTTTGGCTTTGATCCTAATTGTGGCGTTTTGGTGACTGTCGCTTTAAATTCTAATGAGATTGTGCTTTTTTCAGAAGAGGGCGGAGCTACAAATGCCTATGCGTCAGCATAGTGGCAGATTCCAAACTCTAATGGCAGATGGCTGCTTCTCACTCAGAGCTGTTATTGCAAAGAGGGAGAGATGGGCACTAGTGGGCGGGGCTTCCCCCCTCTGATGTCACATACAAAGGGAGAATGTTAATCAAAGTGTTTCTGCAGACTGTTTTGATCAAGTCTGATAATAAAAAAATACAATTAATAAATCTTTACATTAGAAGCTGGCTATATTCACAAACTAGTGTCACAATTGTGGGTTTAAACCCCTTATAAAAGTGATTTTAGCATAACAGGTCCCCTTAAATGTAAGGACTGTACCTTAAGTTTCATCCTTGCTCTGAACAGGACTTTATTATTGCTAACCAAAACTAAAATCATAACAAATAATTAATATATTCAATTACTATTATTCAGCACTTAAATGTATAATTACACTGTATCACGGACACCTTATAAGTGTATAACGTGTAACCAAAACAATATCAATACTTCTCAAATAACATCTAAAATCCCCACCTTGCATGCTCTTTAAGAATAAAAAAGCGAGTCGGCCGGCACACTGAGATCTGTGTGAGACCTGTTCAGTTTGTTTCCTCGCACTATTAGCAGTGACAAGAGGTCAAGAAGTGCTCAAGATTGACTATCTATATTACAGCGCCTGCGTCTCGCTCCATTTCCCTCACACTGACACAGATATGCGTGGAATGTACCAGCAGAGCCAGATTTCACCGGCCTCCTGCACTGGAAAAAAGAGAAACTACTGTGTCTTTCATATAAGGGATAGTTTTTAGATTGGATTAAGCGAAAAATTATGGTTTCTGACTATAACACAACAATAATAATGCAATAATAATAATAATAATTCAATAATAATAATAATAATAATAATAATAATGCAATAATAATAATAATAATAATAATAATAATAATAATTCAATAATAATAATAATAATAATAATAATAATAATAATAATAATAATAATAATAATAAGGTAATAATAATGATAATGATAATTACAATAATAATATAATAATAATAATAATAATAATAATAATAATAATAATAATAATAATAATAAAAGTAAATAATAATAATAATAATAATAATAATAATAATAATAATAATAATAATAGTAAATAATAATAATAATAAAATAAATAATAATAATAATAATAATAATAATAAACAAGCGTTCTAGTAAAACAAATTAGGCATTTGTTTTTCTTAAAGTAGTATTTTAGTTCAGAAACTGCTGATCTACTGGGATTTTCAGGCACAACCATCTCTAGGGTTTACAGAGTATAGTCAGAAAAGAGGAAATATCCAGTGAGTGGCAGTTCTGTGGGCGAAAATGCCTTGTTGATGCCAGAGGTCAGAGGAGAATGGCCAGACTGGTTCCAGCTGATAGAAAGGCAACAAGTAACTCAAATACTCAAGCACTCGTTACAACCGACGTCTGCAAAAGAGCATCTCTGAACACACAATATGGAGCAAAATCTCTGAGGAATATTTCCAGTATCTTGTTGAATCTATGCCACGGAGGATTAAGGCAGTTCTCAAAACAAAAGGGGGTCCAACCTGGTACTACTCAGGTGTACCTAATAAAGTGGCCCATGATCGTATGTTTGATATATTAGAAATATCCATCTATAGGGGAAATGAACCAAATAATTATTGGATTAACTAAGAGAACTGTAGATGCTTTGTCTGAATGTTAGCTGTGAGTTATGTCAGAAACAGCACCGATGTTTCATGTCTAATTCCTCCAGGTCTTGAGTACGAAAGCAGATGTGGCTGATCATTCTGGCTTTCCTTTCTGAGGCTTGTTGACTTCTTTTGACTGTTTTTTTCCCCTTTAGGATTGCTGGAGTATGTGATAATTACTTGCAAGGCCCTGAAAACGGCCCACGGGTGGCCGCTTTCCCCCCCTTTACCCAGTCACTGAGCGGACTATTGATTTATTCTGATTATCAAAACATACAAAGATAGCGTTTCCAGCCAAACCTCAAGCAGAAACACTGAACATCAAACAGAGTTATCCTTCTGTCGTACATATCAAACTTGTACTTCCTTCTCTTCAGCTGTCACACTTAAAAAAAATGAACCAACATTAAAAAAAATCCTGTACACTCATATATATATATATATATATATATATATATATATATATATATATATATATATATATATATGGAGTGTACAGGTTTTTTTAATGTTGGTTCATTTTTTTAAGTATATATATATATATATATATATATATATATATATATATATATATATATATATATATTGCTGCTTGTTGAAAGTAATATATTTAAAATAAGCTGAATCAACACATTTCTTGAGGTCTGTTGGGACAACTTAATTGTTTTATGTTTAATCCACTTAAATTTGTAAAAACGATTAGGTTAACTTAATTGATTTGTGTTGGGACAACATGAAGGATTTGTGTGTAACCCTCAATTTTTTTTACAGTGTAATTTGTTACAGCTAAAGGGCTCTATTTTAACAATCTAGGCACAAAGTCTAAAGCGCATGATGTAAAAGCATTAAGGGCGTCTGAATCCACTTTTGCCATGGTCTAACAGGGTTGTGCTTATTCTCTTAATGTGTTCTGGGTGTGTTTTGAGCATAACGTGCATTAAACCAATCAGAGTCTCATCTCACATTCCCTTTAAGAGTCAGTTGGATCGTGTCATGGTGCATTTGCTATTTACATGGCGACTTTATAAGTGTTAAAACTGAACTCTTCACTAGCGAGAAAACAGATAAACAGAGCATCTGCAGCGCGAGGATAAAGAACGAGCCTCCTCCATTCGGCCTCTTTACTTTCTCTTTACTTTTACTCTTTACTTTACTCCTTTACTTTGGTGGAGTAAGGAAACGGTGGAAACTCACTCCACTGAACACATCCATTAGCCTACATATTTAATTTAGTTTGTTAAGAGCAAAGATTTGTCTCTAAACTATTTCTAAATTCAGTTCTAATCTCCAGCAAAGGAATAAGTGAACAATAATAACAAAGTGTGGTCAAAAAACTGAGTTAAATCCCAACACACGTCCTGTTCTTATGCTCCATATGGTGATGCAGACGTCTCCAAAACCCCACAGGTGGACAAATCTAAACTTGTGTTTATTAAAACAAATATAAATATGCATATAATAAACAATACTGCTAATAATAATAACTTTATACAGATGCAGATTGTCATGAATGAACTGAAAAAGCCCGCCGAGGTGAAGAAGGCATGGAGGCAGTGGTGTTTATATTTATATAGAAAATAATAATGTTTGTATCATTTTAATCCTTTAATTGTTTTCATCTGTACAGATATTTGTGTGTTGCTGTTCATCATGTGTGTATTCAGCAATGTGTGAGTGTTTGGACCTTCATAAGCGCATAACTAACGCGCTCTGCACTGGACTTTAGAGAAGCTTTTAGTTGGTCAATGGTGCGGTCTATTTCAGTTCCTCAAAATAGCAACGCACCAACAACGTGCCTCAACACACCTCCTTTATAGACCAGCACACCTATGAGTCCACAAAGTGACGCAAATGGATTTGCTGTTTAAACAACGCGAAACGTGAAAATTAGGGTTGTGCTGGTCTGAAAATAGCAACAAATCTTGCAAAACATGTCTTGCGCCTTATTGCGCCAAGTGTATGATAGGACCCAATGTGTGTAGCTTTTCTCAAAGCATTATAAAACTTTGGATCAAACTTTAACATTTAATTGAATCTAAAGCAAAGATATTTGTTTTGTGTATCAAGAATAAAATTACATTCTCACAAAGTCAAAATATTGATAAGTGCATACATAACTATTTTATTTTTACTTTGGTATAACATAAATTTATATGTTCAACCCAGGCTCATTATGGATATGGTGCGATGTACTCGACGAGCCACTGGGCAAACTGGTAACGGCAGAAAAGCCATCCACACGGAGGTAAGTGGTCAGCTGGTAGCACGAAATAAGCAGAAGCCATTGGCGGCATCATTCCGCCCAGTAGCATTCGTTTTAAAGTTACATAATTCGCGCTCTACAGAAATGTATATGGGGGTATGTTTTCACAATGAGCCTATATCGTATATTTTGGATTTATAGATATTTTTACTCGTACAACAAAGTATAGTTTTGCTTTGGACCAACTTATAAAATAATGACTGTAAATTTATTCATTCATTCATTTTCTTTTTCGGCTTAGTCCCTTTAATAATCAGGGGTCGCCACAGCGGAATGAACCGCCAACTTATCCAGCACATGTTTTACGCAGTGAATGCCCTTCCAGCTGCAACCCATCTCTGGGAAATGACTGTAATTTGTTACAGTTAAATTTATAATATTTCCTCAAATTATAGGATGAAATTGAAACATTCATTCATTCATTCATTCATTCACTCATTCATTTTCTTTTCAGCTTAGTCCCTTTATTAATCCGGGGTCACCATTGCGGAATGAACCGCCAACTTATGCAGCATATGTTTTATGCAGCGGATGCCCTTCCAGCTGCAACCCATCAGTGGGAAACATCCATACACACTCACTCACACTCATACACTATACGGACAATTTAGCCTACCCAATTCACCTGTACCGCATGTCTTTGGACTGTGGGGGAAACCGGAGCACCAGGAGAAAACCTACGCGAACGCGGGGAGAACATGCAAACTCCACACAGAAACGCCAACTGACTCAGCTGAGGCTCTAACCAGCGACTACCTACTGCACCACTGCGTCGCTGAAACTGAAACATGTAATTTAACATTAATCTAAATATTTATTTACATCCATTTGAATATATATATGTCCATTTATATTGAACTTACTCTGCAATATGAAGTACGCTTGTTTGCGATTGGTGTTTTAGAACTTTGGCTATGGGAGAATAACTAGGAATGATAAACCGCAGAAAACGGTCAAACTACTTGCTCTATAAACAAGTGTTTGCATGATTATACAGACAAAGCAGAATCATATAATAAGAAAATATCAGTTTGCAACATGAAGCAGATAAACAAGCTGTTTTTAACATCTAAAAATCAATGGAAGTGAATGAGACTGGAAGAAGATTCAAATGGCTGTGCTAGCTCAAAGAATAAGGTGAATATGTCGAAGGAGAGAAAAGAAATCCCTCAAAGACTGCTGCCAAACAGCTGTGTTTAAAGTGATTTGCGCATAATAGATCCCCTTTAATGTTAATGAAAAGTCAATCTATTAAAGTGTGACCTCATTTTCGAACAATGTAAAGCTGGGGTCTACAGCATCTGAAAACTCTAATGGCGGACGGCTGCTTCTCACTCAGGGCTGTTTACGCTAATGAGGGAGAGATGGTCACAGGTGGGCGCGGCTTTCCCCCTCTGATGACACGTACAAATGGAGAATGTAAATCAAAGTGTTTCTGCAGATTTAGTCTGTGTCTAATGTTTACCATTATAAATTGGCTGTATTCACACAGTACTGCCACACACACGTGTGTTTAAACCCCTTACAAAAGTGATTTCTGCATAATAGAACCGCTTCAATCTTAATGAAAAGTCAATCCAATAAAGAGTGACCTGATTTCGGCAACAATATGCTTGGAGTTTTGAGTGTGTCAGAATCTGAATGTAAAGCTGGGGTCTACAGCGCACAAACCTGTCCGTCGCCACTCTTCCGTTCACTGCACACAGCTCACACAGATCCCGCGGGTTTGTGTTGGCGCACATCAAAGTTGCATGAGTTGCATGTCTTTGGATGTTTGCATGTCTTCGGGGAGCAGTGTGTGCACTTTAAGGTGGGCAGGTATCAGGGGCTTCGACACAAGCCTTTATCCCCATACGGTGCCAACTGCAAAGGCCATGCATAAAAATACTTACGCTACACTTGATGTTTTCGTGACTTCATTCATGCTTAAGTATTACTTGCACTCAATTGAGTTTTGTGAAAAAGCAGGGCTTTCACCATACACACTTTTACGCTTGGGTGAAATCGGGTTATTATGAGGCCCTTAGGTGGCTATTTATAAATATTTAGTTTTCCTTAGACATTTAATGCTAATGAGGAGATTGACTTTAGGTTTAGGGTCAAAGGTAGGTTTACACTGTGTCCTATGCAAAGATTCCAGCAAGAAGCAATTCGTCTGTCTGCACCAATTGCGATGTGACAAGACAAAAACAATTAAATAGTAGCCACTGCGCTTCCAACACAAAGGCATTTCATCTAATGAACACATATTACAGCTCTATAGCAGGGGTCACCAATCTCGGTCCAGGAGGGCCGGTGTCCCTGCAGGGTTTAGCTCCAACTTGCCTCAACACACCTGCCTGAGTGTTTCATCTATACCTAGTAAGACCTTGATTAGCTTGTTTAGGTGTGTTTGATTAGGGTTAGAGCTAAAATCTGTAGGACACCGGCCCTCCAGGAACAAGTTTGGTGACCCCTGCTCTATAGCATTATTAATAGACTACTCAGTGACTGATGTTGTTGGTTTGCACTGAATCACAGTTTTGACTTTCAATAATAAACCATCTACTAGTAATTCTGTTTTCAAGATCTGAGGTGAATCTGCGTTCGTTTACTGTAGTATGGCAATAAATTTCACTAAATGGTATTTAAATTCACATTAGTAGTATTTAACACTGAGTAAAGCACATAATCAGTACCTGAGGCGATCTTTGTCATTTGTTGCTGTTCTGCCAGTAAAAAACAAAGCATTTCTAAAATAGAAATTTCACACGTTGCCTTCACAAATGGTGACTAAAACTCATTTTTGGAAACAGGAGATTTACATCTGAAAGCTGCATGAATACACTTTCCATTGATGTATTTTTGTTTTAATAGGACAGAAATTGGCTAATGAAAAAACAATAATTAAATAAAAAAAAAATTAAATGTTCTTTTACATAAATTTATAATACTAATAAAAAACTTATATATATATATATATATATATATATATATATATATATATATATATATATATATATATATATATATATATATATATATTCAGTTTTTACAAAATATTTTTATTGAACATAAACTTTTCATAATTTTCTACTGATCTTTGGCATAAAAGTAAAACCAATCATTTTGATTTATACTATTGTATAAAATGTTGTTTAAAATTATTTTTGGCTATTTTAAAAACTACACATGCACAAATTAAGTCCAGAATCCTACACATCTTTAATGCTGCTTAATACTAAATAATAATAATATAATAAAACATTAAAAATAAAATAGTAGGTAAATTGTTATCCCTGTAAAAATCGATTGCTTACTTATGAAAAGTGAGTAAACCCATTGCAATAAGAAACTGTTAAGTTGACAACTTAATTTTTATAACTAAACATATAGTTCTTTTTTTAAATAAGGCAACAGGTTTATTAACTTTTTAGGTAAAGTCAACGCTTTTGCTTTTAAGGGAACATGTTTATTCACCTTTTCAGTGAGCAAACGCAACAATTTACTTCCTTTTTACATAAAGTCAACTAATTGTTTGAAAGAGTAATGGGTTTACACAATTCTTTAAGTAAAGTCAACTAATTGTTTGAAAGAGTAATGGGTTTACACAATTCTTTAAGTAAAGTCAACTAATTGTTTGAAAAAGTAATGGGTTTACACAATTTTTTAAGTAAAGTCAACTGATTGCATTAAAAGTATAGGCGGGCATAGATTTTTTTTTTTAATCTAGATTAATCTCACTGTAATCTTGGAATTAATCTAGATTAAAATGGCTCATTTGAATTCTGCAGAAGGCATTCAGAATATGTGTGCTACCCAAATAATGACTAAAAGTAAGTCTTTGAGAATGGGTTTCTCAAGCCAGGTGGCGCATTAGACCAGGGGCTCATCTCCTGTTTCCAAATGCATCACAAACTGCTTGAGAAACTGTTCTACTATGATAATTCCATAACACTCTCACCAGTCCTTACTCCTTATTTGCGTCTAATACCCCAGTTTGTCACAGGGGCATGAATGAAATGTTCATGAGTGAAAGTGAAACTGCCAAACTGCAGTTAAAGTCACCCAAAATTACATGAAAGCACATCACGTAAACACCTTAATTAACTAGACTACAGATGTCCATGTAAGCGTAGTCAGTAGTGTCTTCAAAGTAAGTGAAAGATCCAGAAGGGCATCCTGCTGATTTGATTCAGAAGGGCACTTGTTTGTCAGACGGCTCACCTGTCAGGTACACATTTGCACTAAAATATCAAGGTGAAAGTCATCATAGCTTGCGTATAATATACCCAGCTCCCAACCCAACTTAGAGAATAGATTTACAGCAATATTGTTTTTAATTGCACGATAAGAGTCTCGTGCTAACGCAGCGCATTAATGCAGCACGATAACGCTGATAACGGCCCACCACTAATTAAAAGTAATTGGGTTTACTCAAATTTTTATTTAAAAAGTAGTCAACTAATCGCTTTAAGTCATCTGGCTTATTCACTTTTTTGAGTAAAGTCAACTAATCACTTTAAAAGCAAAGGTTGTAATCGCCTTTTAAAGGTAAAGTCAACCAATTGCTTTAAAAGCATCTGGTTTACTTTATTAAATAAAGTCAGCTGATCACTTAAAAAAACATTGGGCTTACTTACATAAAAAAAAGTCAACTAATCGCTTTAAAAACAATGAATTTACTCACATTTTTAAAGTCAACTTAACGCATTAAAAGCAATCGATTCACTCACTTTAAGTGAAGTCAACTAATCGCTTTTAAAGCGTTGGATTTACTCACTTTTTTAAGTGAAGTCAACTAATCTCTTTAAAAGCAACAGGTTTACTCAATTTGTTTTAAGTAAAGTCAACTAGTAGCTTTAAAAATTATGAATTTACTCACTTTTTAAAAAGTAAAGTCAACTAATCGCTTTAAAATAGAGGTGTGAACCTACACTGGTCTCACGGTTAGGTTCGGTTACGATTATCATGCCATCGATTCGGTTCAATTCAATATTTTGGTGCATCGATGATGCTTTCCATACACAGTGTTGTATTTTGGGGGGTGGCTATAACAAGCTGTCTGTATAAACACACATACACACACACACACATGGACACACAGCACCTCACTGTCTCTCATTCACACACATACACAAACATAGACAGCACCAAACAAACACACACGTGCACTCTCACACACATACACACACACACATGGACACACAGTACCACACTGTCTCTCATTCACACACATACACAAACATAGACAGCACCAAACAAACACACACACACACATGCCACGCGCGCTCGCTTGATCGCTCGCTCGGGAGCGATATTGTGAGCGCCCACTCCTGTTGAAATTACACCAGAGTTACCGACCGCTCCCGCACCTTATTAGGAAATTTATTCCCGCACCGCATGAAGTCTGGTCGGGTCCCGCAACAATGCACAGGTACAGCCGCGGGAATGCATACAGCCGAGAGGAAAATAGAGGGCAGAAAAGTCACGCCAGCAGGTGAAACTTTCCATCCCTCAATCCCAGAGAAATAGGGGCTTCTGCTGTAAGTGCCAGTGAAAGACTTTCCAGAAAACACACACACAGTCAAATTTTTAAGTAGTTGGTGCCTGAAGTGTCATAAATATCCGTTCGCCTCCCTCGTGACAGAGCGCATATGAGATAAATGAGGTCAGTACATAATAACCGGTTATGATTATTACTGTACCGATACCGAATTGTCTGTGTCTGCATCACGGTGCACAGAAGAAACAATTAATTTTGACACCCCTACTTTAAAAGCAATGGGTGTACTCACATTTTTAAAAGTAAAGTCAACTAATCGATTTAAAAGCAACAGGTTTACTCACCTTTTTAAAGTAAAGTCAACTAATCACTTCAAAAGGTATTTAAAAATAAAATAAAGTCAACTATTCACTTTTTACTAGTTCTAGCCCTCAGATGCAGGTCTTTGGTATGGTCCATATTTTCATTATTAAGCGTGTGCATCCCGATCCCGCAGCCGTGTTGAAGCTTAGCCTGGCGGGACAGACATTACCTCAGCTCACCCCTGTTGGTTAACACACACACACACGGTTTCTGTGTGTGCCAGGGGTTCTGCAGGCAGGAACACCACGTCCATGCGAGCGTCTGCTTTGGTTCATTAAGAGCCGAGGAGGCACAGCTTTATCACTGGCTGCAGGAACTGTGAGTACAGTACACACTTCTTCACATGCTATATCTGAAGTGTCTGGATGAATCAGTGCTGTGTCAGCCGCAGCTGGGGGGAGTGTGTTTGCCAAGGGGGGAATAAAAGTTATTTTAGAGATAAACTAATGACATAATGCATAATAGCTGTTCAATCAGGTAAGTTAAGTTCACAAACTCTTTGTAGATTACAAATCAAGACGCCAATAATTAAATAAAAGTAAATTAATTAATAATAAAAAAGACAGTATATTAGTTACAAATATAAGAGGTGCCAGGTCTAGTCCACTTCATTAACAAATCCACATACAAGAAACTGAACAATCCTCTTGAAACAATGATTATTGTGAAAACCTCTATACAAATGAAATTGCATTTAATTAAATTACTTTTTTTCTCAGAAATCTGTTTATAGCTTGCAATGCAAATATTATTTGCATTATTTTTGTATTATTGTAATATGTTTTATTATTTGTATTATTTTTGTATTATTGTAATATGTTTTATTATTTGCATTATTTTTGTATTATTGTAATATGTTTTATTATTTGCATTATTTTTGTATTATTGTAATATGTTTTATTATTTGCATTATTATTTGTATTATTGTAATATGTTTTATTATTTGCATTATTTTTGTATTATTGTAATATGTTTTATTATTTGCATTATTATTTGTAATATTATTATTAATTCCACTTTGAATGTTATTATTGAGACTTTTGTTCTTAAAATGCTTTATAGGGTTAGTTCACCCAATTATTTTTTTCTTTTTCTGGAGTTTTGTAGTCATTTTCGTTTTTGGGTGAACTATTACTTTAAAGCTGCCATGAAATGGAAGTTAAGATTGTCCCTTTTTTCCCATATCGTGACATACATCCAATTTAAACTAATAGCTCCTCCCTAAAGTTCTGATAGCTGGGCCCTAAATGACTGATAGCCCCACCCTAATTATTGATAGCCCCAACTTAAATGACTAATAGCCCCGCTCATAATGACTGATAGTCCTGCTCTAAATGACTGAAAGCCCCATTTTAAATTACTGATAGCTCCACCATAAAATACTGATGGCTCCACCCTAAAGTACTCATGGCTCCGCCCTAAAGTACTGATGGCTCCGTCCTAAAGTACTAATAGCCCCAGTCTAAATAATTGAGAGGCCAGCCCAAAATGACTGATAGCCCCACAGTAAATTACTGATAGCTCCACCTTAAAGTACTGATGGCTCCTCCCTAAAGTACTGGTGGCTCCACCCTAAATCACTGATACCTCCACCTTTAAGTACTGATGGCTCCTCCCTAAAGTACTGATGGCTCCACCCTATAGTACTGATGGCTCCACCCTATAATATTGATGGCTCCACCCTAAATTACTGATAGCTCCACCTTAAAGTACTGATGGCTCCACCCTAAAGTACTGATAGCTCCTCCCTAAAGTACTGATGGCTCCACCCTAAAATACTGATGGCTCCACCCTAAAGTACTGATGGCTCCTCCTTAAAGTACTGATGGCTCCACCCTAAAATACTGATGACTCCACTCTAAATTACTGATGGCTCCACCCTAAAATACTGATGGCTCCACCCTAAAGTACTGATTGCTCCTCCCTAAAGTACTTATGGCTTCACCCTATAGTACTGATGGTTCCACCCTAAAATACTGATGGCTCCTCCTTAAAATACTGATGGCTCCAACCTAAAGTACTAATGGCTCCTCCTTAAAGTACTGATAGCCCTGTTCTAAATCGTTGATTGTCTCGCCCTAAATGACTGATAGCTCCACCGTAAAATACTGATAGCTCCACCCTAAATGACTGATAGCCCCACCCTAAATGACTGATAGCCCCACCCTAAACGACTGATAACCCCACTCTAAATGAATGATAGCCCCATTCTAAATGACTTATAGTCCAGCTCTAAATTACTGATAGATCCGCCCTAAGATCTGATTGACCCACCCTAAAGTGCTGATAGGCCTGTTCTAAATTATTGATAGGCCTGCCCTAAATTAGTAGTAGCTCCACCCTAAATGATCGATAGCCCCAGCCTAAAGTACTGATCGCTCCATTCTAAATGACTGATATCTCCACACTAATGAAATGATAGCTCCACCCTAAATGACTGACTTTTGGAGAAAGTATTATTTGTTTTATTACCACCAGAATAAAAGCAGTTTTATTTGTTTAAACCCATTTTAAGGTCAATATTATTGTCTCCAGAACAAACCAATGTTATATAATGACAAATTACCCGAACTTTACTCTAATTAACCTAGTGAAGCCTTTAAATGTCTAAAAAGCAGAATACTAGTATCTTGAAGAATATTTAGTCAAATATTAATTACTGTCATCATGGCAAAGATAAAATAAATCAGTTATTGGAAATGATTCAATACAACTATCATGTTTAGAAATGTGTTGAAAAAAATCTTCATTTGTTAAACAGAAATTTGGGATTAAAAATATACACGGGAGGCTAAAAATTCTGTATTTAAAAATGCAGGAGGTCAGAAGAAGTCCAGAATGAACGGCTCAAAGTAGAAAAGCATTACTCCAGCATGTGAGGTCTCTCCAATCCATCAGAGTCTGTGCGGGAGTACCTGCGCTCGTCTCGGGATCCTGTTAAGTGCCTGGTACCTTTCAGACGGGCCTGTCCATATAAACAGGAACCGCGAACAGACGGTTGAGATTAGCGAAGACATTCTGTTACTGGAGAAACATATTGCGTGATGTTGAGTTAACACAGCAATTAAAAGCTTGTCACAGATGTGAAGTGACCTCTTGCTCAAGAAAGCAGGGAGGAGAGAGACTGGAACTATTTACAACGATTTTCCTCATTTATTTTTCTCATGATTGGAGTTATTCAAGACATTTTAAAGCATCTTATGTGTCTTTCTTTGCGGTGCCCATTATAATGCCTAATTTTTCTGCCAGAACAACCTGAACTCATGGGGAAATACTAGTATTTACAATGCAGGCTCATTATTGATACCTACCCCTGTATACATTTCTGCACAGTGCGAAATATGTCCGCTGTGACCACGGTGTACACTTTTTGAGATCTTGAATTTTTATTGTGACAGTCATTTATGCCTGCTGATCTCGCCTAAATCCACTAGAGGCCCCTGTGTATGTTTTTTTTTGATTACAAATTTGTTATGTGAGTGCCATTCGCGCCTGCTGTTCTCGTGTAAATCCACCAGAGGCCGCTGTGTACACTTTTTCAGATCTCAAATTTCTCATGCGAGTGACATTCATGCCTGCTGTTCTCACGTTAATCCACCAGGGGTAGCTGTGTACACTTTTTTTTTAGCTCTTAAATTTCTCACGCGAGTGCCATTTGCGCCTGCTGTTCTTGTGTAAATCCACCAGAGGCCACCATGTATGCTTATTTTAGATCTCCAATTACCTTTAGATCTCAAATTACCTTTTATTGGTGTGTTCCATTCACATCTGTTATTCTCGCATTAATCCACCAGGGGTCGCTGTGTACACTTTTTTTAATCTCAAATTTCTCACACAAATGCCATTCGCGCCTGCTGTTCTCGCGTAAATCCACCAGAGGCCGATGTGTACAATTTTTCAGATCTCAAATTTGTCACTTGAGTGTCATTCGCGGCTTCCGTTCTCGTGTAAATCCGCTAGACGTTTCTGGAGACCACGAAATACGTTCCGGGAGGTACGTATTTTTGCAGTTTTTGTTTCCGCGAATCCGCGAGAGGCCACTGTGTGCGCTTTTTTTTGCAACTTGAACGCCTCTCGCGAGTGCCGTTTGTGTCTGCGCTGTTGTCGCGTAAACCCACCAGAGGCCGCTGTCGAACGACCTGTCTGTCTGACTGACTGAATGATTGACTGGGCAACCGGCCAATCGGCCGACCCATCCTCCTCCTTCCCTAAACCCAACCAGGGTTCTGTTTTTGTCTTACCTGATTTCTGGAACCGCTCTTCCCCAGACTCGAAGCTAAGTGGACAAACTGGTTGCGGTGGGAAAGTCCTCCACATGGAGGTAAGCGGTCAGCTGGTAAGCGCAAAAAGAAACGGCATCATACCGCCCCGTAGCATTCGCTCAAAAAATGAAATGCAGCCATACGTACCTCCGGCTACATAATTCGCAGACTCCAGAAACATCCGCGGGACTATGTTTTCAGAATGAGCCTGGGTTGCTTCTTCATGTTGTTTTATGTGTTTGTGTAGATTTGTGGTGTTGCCACAGTATCGAATAGACTTTCTAAAAACATCGCAGTTTGCAATATTTTCGTTCACTGCAGTAAAATAACTCCAAACAGCACTCCTCTTTCTTTCCATCATCTCAGAACAGCCAAAAGTGCTTTCGCTTAGGCGCTGCAGAGTCACGTGATAAAAGGACAACTAATAACAGCAGAGCAGAGAGGCGCAACGGTGCATACGAGATATAAAAGGAGCGGGGTATTTAGAGGCATGTCCGCTCTTTTATTAAACAGAAGCAATGTACTTTGGCGTAAATTAGATGAAATTTAAATAAAAGTATTTATTCAACGTTGGTATCGATACTATCAATATTAAGATCGATCCACCCACCCCTATTTATCGGTTCTCAGAAATGTAGCCCTGGGCACATATTTTTCAATAGACCTGGGTTGAAATAAAAAGTGCAGATGCTTATAATGTTCGGATGATCTACTATTAGTTCCGGCACAATGTGTATTTATTTATGTATCCCAGTGCGGCTGCCATTACAGCCCATTGTTTTTGTTTTGTCTGCCAGGTCTCCACACAGGTCACATGACTGAAAACTATCAATAGACTTTTGTGACAGAACTTTGTATTCATTTAAAAGTTAAGACAAAACAAAACAAAATCAGACATAACATGTCCGGACATGACAACTCTTCTCAACTCTTAAAGTAAAAACATGCATTTTTCTTCATGTCATCTTCTCTCCAAGCAAATGAGACCAAGCTGGTACAAGCTTGAAAAAAAGTCAACTTGAAAAAAAGTCAAGTTGCAAGACCAATGTGGACAATATGAACGTTAGAAAACAATATAGCGCAGGACTCTGCAAGCATCCTGCAGACTTCAGTTCCAACTGAACAACATTTCCCCATATGAAATCTCCTCTGTGTTTGTGAACATTCATCAGCCGAACATACATCAGTTCTCGCTCTGCATCTTTTACTAAGAATGGAGTCAGGTACCTTAATCCAGACCTGGGCATTTTACAGTGCTCAGGACATCCTTTTGAGCAACCCGTCTGAAGTAAATGATTATTTAAAGTTTAATGGAGCGATACAATGCCCAGATCTGATATAGAGGCAATGTAAGTCTATGTTATTTAGCTATTTTTCTGCAACATGTCATTAATAACCTATAAAGACATAATACAAGAATCAATGTTTATTAAATAGTGATATAATTGTGTGATACAAATTGTATTGTCTTACTGTAAAGTTTAATTTACAGTTATTTATACTAAATTTAGTGCTGTCAAATGATTATTCACATCTGAGATAAGTTTTTATTTACATAATGAGCGACATGGTCGCTCAGTGGTTAGCACTGTGGCCTCACAGCAAGAAAGTCACTGATTCGAGTCCTGGCTGGGTCAGTTAGCATTTCTGTGTGGAGTTTGCATGTTCTCCTCATGTTGGCGTGGGTTTCCTCTGGGTGCTCCGGTTTCACTCACTGTCCAAACACATGCGCTATAGGGGAATTGATGAACTAACTTGGCTGTAGTGTATGAGAGTGTGTGTGAATGAAATGATATGGGTGTTTCCCAGAACTGGGTTGCAGCTGGGAGGGCATCTGCTGCGTAAAACATATACCAGAATAGGTGGCGGTTCATTCCACTGTGGCGACCTCTGAAATAGAGACTAAGCCAAAGGAAAATGAATGAATGAAAATATATGCACAGTGTGCACACATATATTTTGTAAACATGAACTTTTACTATAGATGTGATCAAATTGTTTGATAGCACTATAAAATACATATTATCTTATGCAGAACAGAATTAAAATAAATTATCGGTTCGACCCTATGGAACCACTCCAGTTTCTAACGTGATTCTTTGGGAGAATTAATAGCCCACCCTGGCATTAATACACCTTAGTTCAACCAGCTTTCTACATATTTATTTATTTATTTATTTATTTATTTAAACCCAGGCTCATTCTGAAAATGTACCCCTATATACATTTCTGGAGAACGCCAAATACATCCCAGGAGGTATGTTTTTCTGCAGTTTTTCTTTTCGCTAATCCACCAGAGCCGCTGTGTACGATTTTTCAGAACTCGAATTTCGCAAGTGTCATTCGTGCCTGCTGTTCTCATGTAAATCCACCAGAGGTCACTGTCGACTGACTGACTGACCGATCGACTGACCTACCTTCCTCCTTCCCTAAACCCAACCAACAGTGTTTTCAAAAGCAATCCAGAAAAAAAGTCCTCGCCTGATTTTTACCACGGTTTCAGATTGTACCACATTCTCAACCTGTTATTTATTATCTTTTGGCTTTTGTTTTCATCTTACCCGGATTCTGGAACCATTCTTCACCGGACTCGAACCTCATCGTCATGGTCAATTGCTCTCTGCATCTCAAGTTCACTGACGTACATGGCGAGCCACTGGAAAAACTGGTAACAGTGGGAAAGCTGTCCATGCTGAGGTAAGTGGTCAGCTGGTAGCGCGAAAACCCCGTAACATTTGTTTTAAAGACGAAATGTAGACATACGTACTTCTGGCTACATAATTCGCGATCTCCAGAAATGCATACAGGGCTACGTTTTCAGAATGAGCCTATGTTTTGCTTATTTTGCTTATTTTTTTAATAGTGTGGCTCCCACCCCTGCACTTTAGGAAGCTCTTAAGCACAAAAAAGGGAAAAATCAGATAACAGGAGAAAATCCCAAATTGTTGGCCTTAATTAATCCCACTGGCTTTGCCCTTTAACCCTTCACTTTTACATTTAAATGCCAGATGAGCTAATTGGCCATTACATGATCAGTGGCACCAGCTCAAGAACCAAACACAGAGACTTCATCTGACGTCCAATTCAAGACCGAAGATGACGGCAACCTTTGCAGCCCTCCTAAATTATTATTATTTTCTTTCCCCAGTTTCTGTTTAACGGAATTTTTTTTTTTTCACACATTTCTAATCATAATACTTTTAATAACTAATTTCTAATAACTGATTTATTTTATCTTTGCCATGATGACAGTACATAATATTTGACTAGATATTCTTCAAGATATTCAGCTTAAAGGTGCAGTATGTAAGTTTGACACCCTGTGGTTGAACTAGGTATTGCACTCCTGATTCAAAACACATGCAAGCACAGGTTGCCAGATTGACAACACCAACAGGAGTGTGCCTGACTATTGAGCCTAAAGGCTGATTTAAAGCATGTTCTAAATAAAAGCAACGGCATGCAATAGAATGAATATTCTCCATATTAAAAGGAGTTTTTGTTCTAACCAAAACGTATATATTAGAAATGGCTTCTATTTATTGCAGCTGAACAACAGAAAACTGACAATGATCACCTCAGGTACACCTCATGTGCTTTATTCAGTGTAAATGCTAATAAATGTGAGTTTGAATGCCATTTTACAGGACATTTACGGCCTGTTTCCACTGACTGGTACAGTACGGTACGGTACGGGTCGGTACGGGTCACCTTAATCAGACATGCATTTCCACTTCCTAAAGGCTACCAAGGGTCCCCTGTTGGTGGGCGTGGTGTACGACAGAAAGTTTCAGTCAATGTCATTCTCACTCAAGGAAATGTCAAAGTAAAGCTGTACAAGTTGTTCACATATCATATGAGAAGCACTTCTCACAAAACAGATGCTTTATACACAGAAATACTTGAGTATAAATGTTCATTACTAACCTTACTGTAAACAGGATTTGATTATAACTGCAGATCGGAGATCGGAGTGCGAAATAGCCTAATGTAATGTCTGCGATTATATAAAATAAATAAATAAATGCAGCATAGATGAACACATATAGAGCCTTACAGTCTCCGATATATTACCAATTACAGATGAACTACACATAGCATACATTTAGTCCTTATTTGGCTTCAAAAACGACACAAAAAATAGCTGACATCAGTGCAAACCTCTCTTTAATCTTCAGCAGATCATTTAACCTCTGTTAGAGAGTAATTCCGTCATTCTGAGTTCATAATAGTCCAGAAGGTGATGAAAATAGTTAAACATGGCTGTTGTTCATGTTTTAGGGCGCTGAAAGAATCATTTGCTCCTTTGTTTTTTCGGGCTTCTCCTTTGTTTTTTATTATAAGGGCACTTAGATTAAATTTCGGGCGCTCATGCGACCAAAATGGTTGCAATTTCGAGCCCTGTAGTATAAGGACATGTATTCAGACCACAACAGAACGTTTGAAGAAAATTGAATGCCTTATTATTTAGAATTAGCTATTATTGATGTAAATGCAGCCGTTCAAGCCGCGCAAAATTGATTTATTACGGTATTGACGGTATTAGAAAATCCATGTCATGGCGCAATGTCACACCGGTGATGACTATGACACCGGTGTACCGCCCACCCCTACGGAGCATGTTTCTAAAATATCTGCTAACATATTATGGTATGCTTTAGAAGAGTCAAAAACGTACACACAGCACCTTTAAAGGCTTAACTAGGTTAATAACCAGCAGGGGCCCGTGTTCGGGCTGTCGGGGCGTGCCTGTAAAATTTATTACCTTCGTTTATTGCAAATATTCAACTATTTATCAATAACAAGGCATCATTTGAAAGTTATGACACTCTAGTTTCATGTTCTGAACTTGTTATTCAAATATGTGCACCAGAGAGGAAAGGGTTCAATCAAATCCTGAAGGACCGGACATTTAATTTGGTTAGGTTAGGGTAATTAGACAATCTAAAATGATTACTTAAGGGGGTTGTTTATAAAAAATTAATTACTAATTTTATTCTAGCCGAAATAAAACAAATGAGACTTTCTCCAGAAGAAAAAAAAGTATAGGAAATACTGTGAAGATTTTCTTTGCTCTGTTAAACATCAATTGGGAAATATTTAAAACAATTCACAGGAGAGCGAATAATTCTGAACTGCATGTGATTGCGTTCAAGCGCATGACATGTTAACGACTGCAAATGCACGAAAATGTATTCAGCCTCACCTTTGCATTACAGAGAGTGTATGTGCGAGCGTATGAGTGTGTGTGTGCTGAATATAGAGGCCAGACTTGGCTTTCTGCCTGTACTCCAATCTGCTGATGGCCCCGCTCGTGACGCCAGGGGAAGCGGGAGCCATTTTTAGCGATGAGGTCATCCTTAATTAAGCAAACAAAGCGAGTCAGCTGAGGCTCTCCAATTCGTTATCTCCACTCATCCTGAAGGACACCCTTTTATCTCCTTTTAATTGAATCTGGCTTCAGACGAGCTGGCTTATCGACAAGCATCGACGCTCGGGGGACGTTCGCTATGTTTGCAATTGTTACGTTAAAAAAAAAAAAAAACACACACATGCACAAAAGGATCGCCCTGGCTGGAGGTGATGGATTCCCAATGAGAAACCTGCTGCGACGGGAGACGGAAATAATAATAAACAAAATAAAAAAATCCAATGTCTGACAGTGGATCTGTGAGATGACATCATTGGCATGTGGCGGCTGGTTTTCTCTGCGCATTTCTCCCGCCCTTGCGTCTTACATCTCGCAGACTCCCATTATTTGCTGGCGGTGAGGAACAGCGAGAGATACTCACACTCTGACACCCTTCCTGACGTTAATTAGCGGATTTGGAAGAAGTGGCTGCCAGTTCAACAGAGAGAGAGAGAGAGAGAGAGAGAGAGAGAGAGAGCTCACCCAAATTAAGAAACCCAGACCAACATGTGTGGTCTTGCGACTGTAAAGTCCCAGCAAAAGCACTGCTGAATTTATGATGCACTCACTTCGACTTATTCCCTTATTTATCAGGGGTTCCCACTGCAGAATGAACCACCAATTATTCCAGCATCTACGCAGCGGATGCCCTTCCTGGTGCAACCCAGTACTGGGAAACACCCATACACCCTCATACACTACAGCCAATTTAGTTAATCAATTCCCCTATAGTGCATGTGTTTGGACAGTGGGGGAAATGCCAACAGCAGCCAGGACTCGAACCAGTGACCTTCTTGCTGCCCTATATACAAATTTTCAAGAAAAATAGCAAATATGTCTGTATTTAAACTTCAGACGGGATTAAATAACCCATGACACAATAATAATATGACACTGAAAGCAGGTTTTACTTGACATGACTTTGACTGACAAAATTCCTATAACAAATAACTCACAAAAGAATTTCCCTTATATGTTGATGTCAACAATATGATTTGCTGTTAATAAATATAAAAATACTAATAAAAATACAAATTACTAAAATAAAAAAATACTAATAAAATAATTAATAAAAAAGATTGAGTTTCATCCTCATAATCTGACTTATACACAGTATATCATATTAATAAATATAATTAAAACATACTACTCAAAATACTAATTACTAAAATAAAAAATACTAATAAAAATACAAATTACTAAAATAAAAAAATACTAATAAAAATATTAATAAATAAGATTGAGTTTCATCCTCATAATCTGACTTATACACAGTATATCGTATTAATAAATATAATTAAAACATACTAATAAAAATACTAATTACTAAAGTTAAAAATACTAACTAATAAAATAAATATACTAATAAAAATATAAATAATTAAGATAATGAGTCTCATACTCATAATCTGACTTTTGCATAATATATCATACTGATTAATATAATAAAACATAATAAAAAAATTATATAAAAAATTGTAATTATTAAAAATAAAAATTACTAAATTAAAAAATATTAATAAAATTATTATTTACTAAAAAATGAAAATAATAATTACTGAAATAAAAACTATTAAAATAAAAATTAGTAACAAAATATAAATAATTAAGATAATGCGTCTCATAATCGCACTTATACATAACATCTCATACTGATAATATAATAAAAAAATATAAAAATACTAATAAAAATGTATTATTAAAATAAAAAATGCTTAATTATAAAAATACCAATAAAATGACTAATTACTAAAAATTTAAATACTAATAAAAATGTATGAATAAATAAAATATTGAGTTTCATACTCATAATCTGATTATATATATCATACTTATAAATATAATTAAAACATACAAAAAATACTAATTACTAAAAACTAATGAAATAAAAAAATATATATAAATACATAAGGTTGATTCTCATACTCATAATCTGACTACATAATATATATAATACTAATAAACATAAAAAAGTATAAAAAAATATATAAAATTTTTAAAATAAAAATACTAATAAAAATATAAATAAATAAGATTATAAGTCTCATACTCATAATGTGACTTATGTACAATATCTCATTCTAGTAAATATAATAAAAATATAAAAATACTAAAAAAAAAATTAGCACGTTCGCCTCACAGCAAGAAAGTCGCAGGTTCGAGCCTCTGCTGGGTCAGTTGGCATTTCTATGTCGAGTTTGCATGTTTTCCCCGTGTTGGCGTGGATTTCTTCCAGGTGCTCCGATTTCCCCCACAGCCCAAACACATGTGGTACAGGTGAATTAGGCTAAATTGTCCATAGTGTATGTGGGTATGGATGTTTTCCAGTGATGGGTTGGAGCTGGAAGCGCATCTGCTGTTTAAAACTATGCTGGATAAGTTGGTGGTTCATTCTGCTGTGGCGACCTCAGAATAATAAAGGGACTAAGCCGAAAAGAAAATGAATGAATGAATGAATTTATGTATATATACATATATTTATGTTGGAGGGACCATGTCTGGGAATGCCACGGGATCCTCCCGAAGGAGCTGGAGGAAGAAGTGTCTGAGGAGAGGGAAGTCTGGAGTTCTCTCCTAAGACTGTTGACCCCGTGACCCGGCCCCAGAAAAGCAGTAGATGATTGACTAAAATGACTAATTAGTAAAAATTTTATTACTAATTACTAAAACAAAAAAGTAATAACAATTATTAACATAAAAAAAAAACGATTACTGAAATAAAAAAAACCCAAATAAAAAAATCTTAGATATTAGTCAACTTAGTCTCACACTCATAATCTGACTTATGGATAATATCTCATATCATCTCAAACAATATAATATTGCATAAAAAAGTTCAGCGATCTCAATGTGAACTCACTTCAAGCAAATTAAAAGAACAACCACTGAAAGACATTTCAGAAAATAAAGCGTGTTACGTCATCCGCCTGTATACACGGCTTCTGGAAACTTTTAAAGCAGTCAGCCTTAACTCAAACAGGCAAATCTGGCGGGAAATGAAAGAGGCAAGCGTCAGCAGCAGAGCGGGTCAGGTCCGTTTACGTTGGTCCCATTTCCAAAATCTGATTTTGCAAAGAGACTATGGTTTGGCTTTACGATATCTCTATTCAATTAGACAAGGTTAGAGTTAATCCATGAGAGATCTCACTTTACTGTGCCAGTGAGCGATGCTTTAGCAAATGGATGCCATCTAGAGGTTTAAATCTATTATTTCTACAGTATATGGGGGTAGAAACCTAACACTTTAGTTGGTTTAGTTTAGTTTAGATTAGATAAGTTTAGATTAGATTAGATTAGATTAGATTAGATTAGATTAGATTAGATTAGATTAGATTAGATTAGATTAGATTAGATTAGATTAGATTAGATTAGATTAGATTAGATTAGATCAGATCAGATCAGATCAGATCAGATCAGATCAGTTCAGTTTCGATTGGTTTGGTTTGGTTTGGTTTGGATTGGATTGGATTGGATTGGATTGGTTTGGTTTGGTTTGGTTTGGTTTGGTTTGGATTGGATTGGATTGGATTGGATTGGATTGGTTTGGTTTGGTTTGGTTTGGTTTGGTTTGGTTTAGTTTAGTTTAGTTTAGTTTAGATTAGTTTAGATTAGATTAGATTAGTTTAGATTTGTTTGGTTTGGTTTGGTTTAGTTTGGTTTAGTTTAGTTTAGATTAGTTTAGTTTAGTTTAGTTTAGATTAGTTTAGTTTAGTTTAGATTAGTTTAGTTTAGTTTAGTTTAGTTTAGTTTAGATTAGTTTAGTTTAGTTTAGTTTAGTTTAGTTTAGTTTAGTTTAGTTTAGTTTAGATTAGATTAGTTTAGTTTAGTTTAGTTTAGATTATTTAGATTAGTTTAGATTAGTTTAGTTTGGTTTGGTTTAGTTTAGTTTAGATTAGTTTAGATTAGTTTAGTTTAGTTTAGTTTAGATTAGTTTAGTTTAGATTAGTTTAGTTTAGTTTAGTTTAGTTTAGTTTAGTTTAGTTTAGTTTAGATTAGATTAGTTTAGTTTAGTTTAGTTTAGTTTAGTTTAGTTTAGTTTAGTTTAGTTTAGATTAGATTAGATTAGTTTAGTTTAGTTTAGATTATTTAGATTAGTTTAGATTAGTTTAGTTTGGTTTGGTTTGGTTTAGTTTAGTTTAGTGTGGTTTAGTTTAGTTTAGATTAGATAAGTGTGGTTTAATTTAGTTTAGTTTAGTTTAGTTTAGTTTACATTAGTGTGGTTTAGTTTAGTTTAGTTTAGTTTAGTTTAGTTTAGTTTAGTTTAGTTTAGTTTGGTTTGGTTTGGTTTGGTTTGGTTTGGTTTAGTTTAGTTTGGATTAGTGTGGTTTGGTTTGGTTTGGCTTGGCTTGGCTTGGCTTGGCTTGGCTTGGTTTGGTTTGGTTTGGTTTGGTTTGGTTTGGTTTAGTTTAGTTTAGTTTAGTTTAGATTATTTAGATTATTTAGATTAGTTTAGATTAGTTTGGTTTGGTTTGGTTTAGTTTAGTGTGGTTTAGTTTAGTTTAGTTTAGATTAGATAAGTGTGGTTTAGTTTAGTTTAGTTTAGTTTAGTTTAGTTTAGTTTAGTTTAGTTTAGTTTAGTTTAGTTTACCTTAGTGTGGTTTAGTTTAGTTTGGTTTAGTTTAGTTTAGTTTAGTTTAGTTTAGTTTAGTTTGGATTAGTGTGGTTTGGTTTGGTTTGGCTTGGTTTAGTTTAGTTTAGTTTAGTTTAGTTTAGTTTAGTTTAGTTTAGTTTAGTTTAGTTTAGTTTAGTTTAGTTTAGTGTAGTTTAGTTTAGTTTAGTTTAGACCAGGGGTGGGCAAACTCGGTCCTGGAGGGCCAGTGTGCTGCACAGTTTAGCTCCAACACTAATCAAATACTGTCAAGAATACAGTACTAATGTTGACACTGCTGAATTGTCATTAACTAATTTTTGACATGAAACTGAAAAATATGAAAAGTATGTAGTATGCATTGTTAAAGTATGTATTAGAAGATAATTGTTGGTGGGGTGGATTTCCATTCCCTCGCAGCTTTCATTGAAAATACAGACTGACTGAATGTACAAGTCCATTTACATTTTTGTCAACAATTGTGCATGTGAAATAATTGTCCATGTCAAATTTACATTTACATTTCAGCTTAGTCCCTTTATTAATCTGGGGTCGCCACAGCGGAATGAACCGCCAACTTATCCAGCATTTGTTTTACACAGCGGATGCCCCTCCAGCAACAACCCATCACTGGGAAACATCCATACATATTCATTTACACATATAAACTAAGAACAATTTAGTTGACCCAATTCACCTATACCACATGTTTTTGGACTGTGGGGGAAACCGGAGCACCCTTTACATTTACAATGAGAGGAACAATGCAATCCTGTCTTGTTGAGTTAACATTTTGTCTTTTATTACAAGACAGCAAAATTCCAATCACTGTGTTCATGAAGGGGAAAAAAAGGTCCAACTCATCTGGCTTGGCTTTTCCTCAGATCTGCTCAACCAGACATGCTTTCACCACATTATTCACATTTCTAGACAACAAAACCTATTGTTGGCAATAGTAGTTGGTAATTGATGATACACTACACTTATTTATGTAGTCATTTTTACCAAATTGATACCCCCCACATCCTGGAGTGTGCCCTTATTAATTTATTATTATGCGTCAATCTGTTGCCATTGGACTGCATGGGAAATATGTGGCATTTAATGATGTACTAAATAGTTGATTTTGGCTTGTCTGATGTTTCAACGGTGCCCATGATGGATTCATTCTGACTTTTAGGACAGCTAGTTTTACTTGCGACTCCAGAAACGTACAGTATGCTACCAGAAAGCTCTGAGAACAAAAATAAACACTGGAGTTTTCCTGCAACAGCCAGACTAAAAGAAGAGTTTTTAACTATTTATTACACAACTTCAGGACTGTGCAAGAATTATACAACACTGACTTCAAAAATCAATATGTCCTGGCAAAAACAAGTCATTCTGAATTAGTCTGACATGCTTTCACTCTATTTCTTAACCAATCCAGGCTCATTATGGATACGTACCTCGTATACCTTTCTGGAGAGCGTAAAATATGTCCTAGAAGCTACGTTTCTTTTTTGCAGATTTTGTTTTTGCGAATCCACCAGAGGCCTCTGTGTATGCTTTTTCAGATCTCAAATTTTCCTTGTGAGTGCCATTTGCGCCTGCTGCTCTCGCTTAATCACCACAGGCCACTGTCGACTGACTGACTGATTGACCAACCCTTCCCTAAACCCAACCGACAGTGTTTTCAAAAGCACCGATTGACCCGCCCACCACCTTCCCTAAGCCCAAACCCGTCGCCCATACCAAAACAACAAAACAATATCAGCAATATTTTAGCTGATTGCACAACCTCTAAATCTCTATTGGAGGTGTCAGTGTCAGTATGGTTAAAAAACTCTATAGTATTTACTATAAATTACTATAGTACATTTTCATGTGGGTGCCTAACAACTGAATCAGATCTGTTACTTTTTTCTAGTTCTTTTTACCTTGTTAACATTTATCAGTATTATTATTCATTTGTTTAGTTTATAGGTTTTTACATTCTGATTGCCTAATTATTCAATTGTGTAAAATTACTATAATTAAATGAAACATTCTTAAGAATGAAATATTATTCCACTTGCATTATGATGCTATTATATTCTAATTCTAGCCTTATATAATGAGTGGCATAAAATAACAAACTGATACCAAACTGATACCCCCCCCCACCACCACCACCCCCGACACATCCTGGAACATGTCCTTATTCATTTAATATTATATGTCAATCTGTTGGCAGATTGTAACTCTATGCTCCGATTTTTGCAACCCAGGCTCATTGTGGATACGCAACTCTGTCTACATTTCTGGGGAGCAAGAATTATGTAGCCAGAGGTACGTCTTGTTGCATTTTGTCTTTAAAACGAATGCTACGAGGTGATGTGATGCCGCCGACGGCTTCTGTTCCCATTAGCGCAACCAGCTGACCACTTACCTCCATATGGACTAGGGTTGGGTACCAAAACCCGGTGCCATTATAGCACTGGTACCTTTGTAGCCGGTATGTACCAGACCGAATCAGCATATAAATTTGGTGCCTAATTTCAGTGCCACTGGTGCTGCAACAAGGACGTTATAAGCAGTGTATCTGGTGTTACCAGTTTGCTCGACACATATGTCAGTGGACTTGGGACGTGAAGCTTAGTTGACCACAATGACGGGGTTCAAGTTCAGCGAAAAATGATTCCAGAAACCAGGTAAAACAAAAGCAAAAAATAAATAATCAACAGGCTGAAAACGTGGTGAAATCACACGGCAGCGACGACTTTTCTTTTTCTAGATTGCTTTTGAAAACACTATCAGTTTGGTTTAGGAAAGGGGGTGGGTTGGTCAGTCAGTCAGTTGACCATACCTGCCAACATTCGTATCATAAAATCTGGGAGATTTTATCCAGGCGTGCGTGCGAAGTGAAGACCGGGGGGGGTGGGGGGTGGAAGGGGTTTGGGATTGAGGTCATGGAGGTGGTGCGAGAACTGAAGAGCGGGGGTGAAGGTATGAAGATGGTTGCGCGTTGGGTTCGGTGTGCATGAGGACTGAACCAAAAAGCTGAGGAGCTTTTGGGGTTTGGGTTTTTTTAGGGAGGGGGGGGGGTCGAATTCCGAGAGTTTTCCGTGAGACAGAACAATACGAGAGGTGGGCTGGAGATGGGTCTGAAATACAGGAGACTCCCAGGAAAAACGGGAGTGTTGGCAGGTATGGAGTTGACAGCAAGCTGGTCTGGTCAGCTGAAGAGTATATTGCGCCCTCTGGTGGATTTACAGAAGAAGAGGACGCGCAAGAGAATCAAAAAGCATACACAGCGGCCTCTAGTGGATCTGCAAAAACTGCGAGCAGACGTATATCCGGTTACGAACTTAGCTGTCCCCAGAAATGTAGACCTGGGTACGTATCCACAATGGGTCTGGGTTGGATTTTTGTCTTGAGATCAAAATAAAACATGAGTTTTCCTGCAACAGCCAGACCAAAACAGTTCAAAAGCGGTTTCCCACTCAACTTTGGGACAGTGCAACAATCATACAACGTTGATTCTATATCAAAGATCAATATGTCTTGGCAAAAACAAGTCATACTAAATCAAGGGTCAATCTGACCTGGCTACTTCTATGCTCATTTGTTATTTCCAATTCACAGAAAGCGCATTAAAGTGGACACAATAAAAGCACCCTTGTCTTGTTTGAACTCATTATAATTGTCTTGCAGTGTCAAATGCATAAAACCTCCATCGTCCCGCTGTGCGAATGTGTGTCAGGCTCAGCATGCTAACCTAATGCTAAGTCACGGTGACACATTGTTGCCGAGAATCTCGTTTAATGTGTACAAAACTGTGAAGCAAACAGCACGCAATAAAGCTGTTTATAGATGGCAGCGCAGGAACATTCTGGCTTCCCAGCACTGGTCAGCACAAAGCTAAACATTTTATTTCGTTTAATTAGGAAATGCAAAACATATTTGTGGGCAGTGAGTCAACTGCCTTAGGTGAACGCCGTGGCTGGCTTTGAACATTTTTTTTGTTCTACCTCACAGCATGAGTTCATCTATGGCGCTGAAGACAGAACAGAGATGTTTGGATTAAATATTATGTTGGTCCTTGATTGTACACTCATCAGAAATATCAGTTTTAAAAAGCGTTGAGAGCTGCAGATCTAAACTTGGCACAAATCTCCGGTTGAATGTTTACGCTGCACTTATCCTCTTTGGAAAACTTATTGAAAGTTACATTCATTTTCCTTCGGCAGAGTTCCTTATTTATCAGAGGTCGCCACAGCGGAATGAACCACCAACTATTCTAGCATATGTTTTACACAGCGGATGCCCTTCCAGCCACAACCCAGAACTGGGAAACACCCATACACACAAATTCTCACACACACACACACACACACATACACTTAATTCCCCTATAGCGCATGTGTTTGGACTGTGGGGGAAATCTGGAGCACCCGGAGGAAACCCACATCATTGCGGGGAGAACATGCAAACTCCACACAGCAATGCCAACTAGCCCAGCTGGAGCTTCATCCAGCAACCTTCTTGCTGTGAGGTGACAGTGCTAACCGCTGAGCCACCGTGTCGCATCCAGTTACTTAAATTCAGATCATATTTTCATATTATCTAATTTAACTCCTGCAAACTGTGGAGTTCTCCAGGGATCTATCGTAAGTCCGCTGCTATTTTCCATAAATGCCGCTTCTTGGTGATATATTATATGAAAACAATGGGTTATATTCATTGGGTGGGTTGTATAGCATCGCCACGTTAGTTCACAGCTATATACTGTATTTCATAGAGACAAATTAAAAATAACTGAGCTGTTTATATACTTAATAACTCAAACGAATGAATATTGTGTCTGACTCCATCATGAGCTTGGAGGACTGCATCCATACATCTCTGCAATGGCTCAAATCACTGATTAATAAAGTCATCTGGAATGGCAAAGAAAGCGTTCTTGCAGGACTCCCAGAGTTCATCAAGATCCTTTGGATTCATCTTCAACGCCTCCTCCTTCATCTCACCCCAGACATGCTCAATAATGTTCATGTCTGGTGACTGGGCTGGCCAATCCTGGAGCAGCTTGACCTTCTTTGCTTTCAGGAGCTTTGATGTGGAGGCTGAAGTATGAGAAGGAGCGCTATCCTGCTGGAGAATTCACCCTCTCCTGTGGTTTGTAATGTAATGGGCAGCACAAATGTCTTGATACCTCAGGCTGTTGATGTTGATCATCCACCCTGCAGATCTCTCACACACCCCTAAACTGAATGTAACCCCAAACCATGATTTCTCCTTCACCAAACTTGACTGATTTCTGAGAGAATCTTGGCTCAATGCGGGTTCCAGTAGTTTTTCTGCAGTATCTGTGATGATTGAGATGCAGATCAACAGATGATTCAGCAGAGAAATCCACCTTCTGACACTTTTCCAAATGATCAACTAGAAGTCAAGATATTATGTGTTGCTCTTACAACTGGGATCCACGACAAGACTTTTGTCAGGTAGCGTATATTAGAATGAATGCAGGTGCTTTGAGGAAATTCATATTTCATTACCTATGAAGTGTGTCTCTGATAACAGTTTATTTTCTCAGACATCCTGTCCTAAATATTTCCATCTTGAAGAGTTTCCAAATGTCTCCCATTATTCTATAAATCCTTTAATTTCATATCACAACATTGGATCCCTTTGCAGTACAACAATGAGTGCATTTTTTGCCTCAAATTGTACAGAATGTGACACATGATCCAAAAGACTTTAAATCTCAGTGCCAAAATGAGGCCCTTTCAGCATGTCTTTCATTACGGCCGCCATCTGATAATCACAGGATAGAAAATGACTGTTGTCATCACCAGGTTTTCTTATAGGATTTCACACCAGGCGGCACAGTGGCTCAGTGGTCAGCACTGTGGCCTCACAGCTAGAAGGTCTCTGATATGAGTCCCGGCAGGGTCAGATGTCGTTTCTGTGTGGAGTTTGCATGTTCTCCCTGTGTTGGCGTGGTGCTCCGGTTTCCCCCACAGTCCAAACACATGCGCTATAGGGGAATTAAATAAACTAAATTGGCCATAGTGTGTGAGTGTTTGTGTGAATGTGAGAGTGTATGGGTATTTCAGAGTACTAGGTTGCAGCTGGATGGGCATCCGCTGTGTAAAAAATATGCTGAAATAGTTGGTGGTTCATTCTGCTGTGGCGCCCTCTAATAAATCAGAAACTAAGCTGAAGGTAAATGAATGAATGAATGAATGAATGTGTAGCAGCTTTCAAAATCTCGCTATCATTGGTAGAGTGAGCAAGTTTTTATATGCGTAACAGGTAGAGTCCGTAGGCAAAATAGATGTAAATAAAACGTTATTTATTTATTTTCCAAAACAACAGGATACCCTCATTTATATTGCACACTACTCTCATGTATGTACAGTCAAAAACTGTGTGCTTGCTATCAACTATCTTCCTCAATGCAGTGAAGCCACAGCTATATAGCATCATACTGTCAACTAGTGGTCAAAAGTCCTTTGACAAAGTATGGCTCCAACAGAATGAATGAATGAATGAATGAATGAATGAATGGATGGATGAATGAATGAATGAATGAATGAATGAATGAATGAATGAATGAATGAATGAACGAATGAATGAACGATTTCACACCAGAGCTACACTTTTTATCATTAATATGGTGTGAAAGTGATTTTTCACATCCACCAACTCACATAGTTTAAGGTATGTTGAGGAAAACAAAAAATATAAGTGAAATTCCCATACTGGGTGTTCGCATGACAAAAAACAAACAATCAAAAGCTGAAAAAGTTTGTGTTGTGTAAACAGTAAATAACTGATTACATATAATGATAAAGTGCCATATTTGAAGACATCGTCATCGTCTTTAACATTGTTAGATTTATAGATGTATGTGTTTCATGTTTTCCTTTAAAGCAGGAGTGTCGAACTCGATTTCACTGATGGCCACATCAGCAATATGGAGGCCCTCAAAGGGCTGCTAATTACTATAAGACTGTTACTGTATACACTCTTAAAAATAAAGGTCCGTAAAAGGTTGTTTGTTGGTGTAGATGGTTTATGGAAAACCTTTAACATCCATGAAATCTTTTTCACTCACAAAAGGTTCTTTGTAGCCCTGAATGGTTCTTTACACTATGAAATGGTTCCACAGTAAATTGCATTAGTATCATTTTACAGGATTTAACTAGTTTAAACATCATGAATGCTATAGTAAAGAAACATTTTTGGGCGCACTGCACCTTTAATTATATGATTAACATGGACATATGAAATAAAACAACTATCAATTTCTGCAAAAATGTGTTTTTGTGTTTTTCCAGTTTAACATTGTATACTTTGACTGACCTGCACAAGACACATTGTTTTGCCAATAAATGTCGAATCTTTCTTCCTGGATTTTCTTATTTACTGCATTTAGGTCATGAACCTTTTCATAGATGGTTCTACAAAGAACCGGGCTGTAAGAGGTTCTTTAAAGAACCATTAAAACCATTAAAAATGTTAAGAATGTAAACACTAGGTGAGCAGGTTACATTGTAACCCCGTGTCCTAACAACAAGCTACATTATGAGAGTGATAAGCAGTTTGGCTGTTTGCACCAGACGAAACACAACAGAAATGTAAATACAGCCATTCAGAAACACAGAATAGTGCACTCACTGCACTCCAACGAATTGGTAAGGTTTACAAGCTAATAAATAAATATTAAACCTCTTTAACATTAATAAATGTAGATGCTGAATCACTGATATGTGTTGGAGTCACAGTTTTGAAGATGAGTTCTTTTATTTTCCAGATCTGAGGTGAACGATCTGCTGCTGCTTCAGTAGCATGGCAATAAATGTCCTGTAAAATGGCATTTAAACTCACATTATTAGCATTTAACACTGAATAAAGCACATGACGAGTAGCTGGGGTGATCATTGTCAGTTTTCTGTTGTTCATCTGTGAGTAATAGAAGCCGTTTCTAATATATTAATTTCAGGTGTTGGTTAGGACAAAAATCCTTTTAATATGGAGAATATTCCTTCTACGGCGTGCTGTTGCTTGTAGAAAACGGTTTAAATCAGCCTTGAATCGACCTTTAGGCTTGAAAATAATGCATGCTCCTGTTGGTGTCATCAATCTGGCAACCTGCGCTTGCATGGACTTGTCAGAGGATGAGCCGAGTGAAAACGTGTTTTGATCCAGGAGTGCAATACCAAGTTCAACCACTAGGTGTCAAACTTACATACAGCAAAACAAACAACTAAAGAAATATACTAAAGAACAATATTAAAGGAAAATTGCAAGATTTTCAATAGCAGGAAACCACTTTATTGTACTGTTCAGATCTCTTATATTCCAGCAGAACAATTAACAAAGTTATTTAACCAGCAAAATACAAAATAACACACTGGAAAGCTGTGAAATGCAATGTGTATTGTTTATTTTTTAATTATGTATTGTTATTATCTGATGCAATTTATTTATCTATTTATTTTCACCTTTTGTTTGATTCCTGATATTGTAATATTTTAGAAAGGTGCATTTGATTTTTTTCTCTCTATATTTTGTCCTGAAGTTCTAATGAAACCCGATAAATACAGTAGTCAACATTCAAAGTGAATTAGAAATGTTTTTCAAAGTTGCCCCAGGACAAGATTGGGTGTTGTTAAATAGTTTTAGGACAACTTTAATGATCGATGATGATCCATTTCAAATGTTGACTACTCTGCATTGCATTGCTTCAGCTGAATTGTGTGTAAAAACAGCATGAGACAAGCAGCTCATTTGTAAGCCACTGTTTTGGACCATTGGAGGGTCTAATCTCCAGGTTGGATGTAACCAATCAGAGTCTGTCGATCAGAATGAAACACGTCATGCCATCTGCCAGCAGACGCCTTCACCTCCTTCACTTCAGCAAGACGGATCGGTTGCAATGACTAAACCTGGCCTGCTCAACCTTAACATTTGGTCTGTGCTGTTTTATTAGATTCCTGTCACCTGAACGCTGACTCACACGCTGTGACTCGGACAGATGTCTATAGGTCAGTGTTAGTGACCTCTGCTTTCTCATCTCCAAGTCTCTCTGGCCCTGAAACCCTCAGATAGTAGTTTAACGAGATTTGACCAGATCAACAAGACAATCAGTTATGTTTTTCAGACACTGACCGCAGGCTGTGAGGACAACAGCAATGTTGACCAGCAGTTTCCCAGCACTGGAAAATTAGATTTCTACATTGACCACAGATATATGAATGGTGCATTCACATTGAAACCACTGGAAGTGGGGCTGCAAGATATTGGGGGGAATTAAAGTCTAAATTATTAGCCCGTCCTCCTAATTTTTTATTTGTTTTAAAATATAATTTATTTTCCCAAATGATGATTAACAGAACAAGGACCATTAGCAAGGACATTTTCATGGATGAGTACTTCCTATAATATATTATTTCCTCTAATATATATATATATACTCAGTTATGATACTCAGTTATAATATATATATATATATATAAACTGAGCTAAACTGAACTGAACTTAAACACTACAAACTGAACTACACTGTTCCTATTTACTGTGACCTTTTATGTGAAGCTGCTTTGACAATCTACATTGTATAACCTAGTCAATGCAGCTAAATTGCATTTTAAGCTGAATACTAGTATCTTGAAAAATATCTTGAAATAACCCAGGTCCACAGAGACATTATCAAGGGCCTGCTCACCTCCCCCCCCCCCCCCCCCCCCCCCTTACTTTCAACCGTGATCACTCCCCCAAACAAACAAACCCTCCACTCTTCACTTTCAACCGTGATCATCACCCCCCCCCCCTCCCTCCCACACACACCCTTCACTTTCTTCTGCGATAACTTGTCAGAGGGCCCGTGGTGGCCAGCAGCGCTCCTGGTTCAGAGTCACCGTACACACGAATAACTAAATACAGAATGCCATTATTTGAGCTGCAGATAACTTTATGACAAACAAAGTGCATAAAATAAAGACAGAATGTGATGAGAACCCCGATATGCTGGATTCAGTGACTGACGTACCTCTGCCCTGCCGCTGTTTGGTGTGTGTGGGTGTGTGTGTGTGGCCATACATTTGACTGCTCATACATATTATAATAGAAAGCATTGTCCACTTTTGATTCGTTGCTTCAACACGTAAACGTGACCACCATCTACACTCTCAGAAATAAAGGTACGCGAGGTGTCACTGGGGTGGTACCTTTTCAAAAGGTACACGTTTATATTTAATGGGTCCATATTGGTACCTCAAAAGTATAAATTAGTACCTAAATATTTTAGGAGGAACACTTTTGTGCTTTTTGGGTACTAGTATGAACCCTTGAGGTATTAATATGAACACTTTAAGTACAAATTTGTACATTTTGAAAAGGTACCACCCCAGTGACAGCTCGCGTACCTTTATTTCTGAGAGTGTACAATAATGTCTATAGGTAATGCCAGTCTCTGCTCATGATTTGTTTACCTACATGAATGTGTGAAGTATCACAAGCACTGCATTAAAATTACACTGATTTCCTGGAATAAACTTTGCATTTGGGGATAATCTAGAGCAGCTCTTTAATAATAAGCTGAACTCTCCTTGCGCTCTATGAAGTATTGGATGAACAATATGCAGCCTGTTCCTCTTTCTGTTAACTTTGGAGAAGAGAGGAGAACAAAGTATCACTGCTTAAACTGACTATGAAATGTTTCGTGTTTTTTTGTAATGGATTAATCAATACACATCGGACCCAGTATGTAAGGTTTGTTTACGTGCTGAATTTTTCACATATGAATACAAAAATTGCGGACTTCAGTGTGCAAAGATCACTACCTAACAACACAAGCTACAGAAGCAACAAGTAATTTGCATTTAACACTGAATAAAACGCATAATCAGCACCTGAGTAGATCATTGTCATAGTAGTTTATGCTGTTTTTGAGCCACAATGTCACATAAATCATTGATAAAAACTTTGGTTAGCAATGGTTAGGATAAAATCATTAACATTGAAAAGATGTTGTGTGTTAGTCAGGACACAGTGTTACACTTACAAAGATTTCTGCTTCAAATAATAGCTTATCTTTTCATTGGTAATTGTTTTTAATTACATTTGTGGGGATATGAATTTATATATTCTATATATAACTGAGAAGTTGTTTTTAGGGTGTGACAGACCTTAAAATGTCTTGGTTTCCTGAGCCCTGACTGTCTTCAAAGTAATGCAAATTGTCAGTTTCACAGCACTGCTGTGTGTATTGTCTTCTCAAGCCGGTCAACTGGTCGAACGGTTTCTGTCTCCAGAACATCATTTGCACACCGTTTTAATGCTAAAATGTATCGTGAATAGGTACTTATATGCTGATGAGATCGGGCTGGAAAGGCAATTTACCCTGCCGACAACACTTCATTTGCATGCTTTGTTTAGGTTTGTCTCCACCCCTATGAATCACGGTCTGTAAAATGTATAAAAACGTAGTGCCTGCTGTACAGTTAAGAGTTTCTTTCGATGATGCTACAGCCACACTGAGTTTTTCTTATTAAAGGATTCTGCTTTAAAGACAACCGAAAGTTCTCCCGGGTTTTTTGGGCTTGTCTTAGAATTTCACAACGGTTTGGTGCCGTGAGCCAGACTAGAGAAATTCACAACACATTAGAGGTCGACACAACTGGAAACGGTAACAGTTGCAGTTCCTAGAGAAATGTAATATTAAATAAGAAAACAGTGGGTGTGTTTTTTTTTTTATGTGAGCTGATTGGATGTAGTAAAGTAGGCTTTTCATTCAGAAAGATGGAGAAAAAAGGGTTTGGGGAGAGACAGACTCCTCCTGCTCACCATTTCTGTTTGTTGTCTAAACTGACAACTTGAGGGTCATGGTTAATTTTGTTAGCCCTGCCCACTACCTCAGAAAGACATATCATAGACCCACAATTGTTGTTCGCTAATTTCAGCTTGGCGCAAGAGTCGTTTTGACGTTTTGTGCCGAGCTGTTTAAATAACTAATGCATTAGCGCTCATATGTGCACCCACAGATGTTCTGGTCTAAAAAAAAGAGGCGTGTAGAGGCGCATTGTTGGTGCGTTGCTATTTTGAGGAACTATAATAGACCGCACAATAGATCAGATCAAAGCTGGTCTAAAGTCTAGCACAGAGTGCGTTAGTTGTGTGCCTCACTTACACATTGCTTAACACACACAGGATGTACAGCAATACGGAAATATCTTTACAAATGAAAAAGAAATTAAAGGATTAAAATATTATAAACAATATTATTTTCTAGCCTACATAAATATAAAGACCACTGCCTTCATGCCTTCTTCATCTCGGGGGGCTTTTTTAGTTTATTCATAACAATTAGCTTTTGTATAATGTTATTATTATTAGCAGTATTATTTATTATATGCAGATTTATATTTGTTTTATTAAAAACAAGCTTAGATTTGTCCAGCTGTCAGGTTTTAGACCATATGGGGCACAGCGTGTGTGTTTGGATATAACTCAGTTGTTGAACACACTTCGTTAATATTGTTCATTTATTCATTTGCTGGAAATTAGAACTGAATTTAGAAATAGTTTTGAAGCAAATCTTTGCGCTTAATAAACGAAATTAATTATGTATAGGCTAATGGATGTCTGTGCTACAACACAGTCTCCCTATCCACGAGAGTGAAAGTGAAAGTAAATAATGAGGAGGCTCATCTCTCATTCTCGCGCTGTAGATGCTCTGTTTGACGGTTTTCTCTCTAGTGAAGCGCTCAGTTTTTATACTTACAAAGTCCACCATGTAAATAGCAAACGTGCTATGGTGTGACGCAACTGACTCTTAAAGGGAATGGGAGATGAGACTCTGATTGGTTTATTCTCAAAACACACCTATAACTCATTAAGAGAATAAGCTCAACCCTGTTAGACCATGCACCACGGCGCAAAGCGGGTTTTTCCATCCTTAAAATCGATAGTATTTTAGCAAAAGTGGATTCAGACACGCCCTTAATGCTTTTGTGCCCTGCACTTTGGACTTTGTGAATGGATCATCAAAATAGAGCCCGTAATCTGAGAATGTAACTGAAAACCAACAGGAAGTGCATTTTCAGATTTTAATTAAAGATGAAACTATTTTTTTCTTAATGACATACACGGATGAATCGTTCAGCACAAAACTAGCAATGTGGGCTAACAAAGTCAATATGCTTTGTTTTGATTTCATGTGTACTTTAACAATAAGAAATCTTAGCAATTAGAACGATATCAGCCTGATTTCTCTCTCACCTGTGTAGATTTCAGCCTCTGATGGGTCCTCCACTCGCTTATGTTGAATGATGTAATCTGACACCTTGTAGCCAATCAGAGGCTCCACGTCGATCCATTCCAGCGCCACCATCGTACTGGAGGGTTCCAAGTGTGGAGCCAGTCTTAATCTGGGAAAATGAAGTCAACATTACACGTGTGCTAATATTTAATATCCCATGATTCTTTTAGTTTCCCTAACTATTGTGTGAGGCGACGCAGTGTAGGTAGTGCTGTCGCCTCAAAGCAAGAAGGTCGCTGATTTGAGCCTCGACTGGGTCAGTTGGCGTTTCTATGTGGAGTTTGCATGTTCCCCCCCACAGTCCAAAGACATGTGGTACAGGTGAATTGAGAAGGCTAAATTGTCCGTAGTGTATGAGTGTGAGTAAGTGTATGGATGTTTCCCAGAGATGGGTTGCATCCACTGTGTACAATGTGCTGGATAAGTTGGCGGTTCATTCCGCTGTGGCGACCTCGGATTAATAAAGGGACTACGCCGAAAAGAAAATATATGAATGAATAAATGAACTCTTGTGTGCTGTTGGGTTGTTTTCATTCACTCTGGGGTGATTTTAAGTCTTAATTTGTCCACAACTATCTCTGTGTTTTAGCAAATGTGATGATTTTTGCTGACAGATCTCATTTTGACACATATTTTGGGAAAATACTTTGAGAATTTTCAAAAACTCAACAATACACTCTGGGCAAATTGACTAGCCTTTCATTATGTTGGGGGCTGTTTTTGCCCCATTGACTTCCATTATAATCACAGTTTTATGGAACCTCAGACTATCAAAAAACACTGTCAAGGTTTTTCAATCAAAAAATGTCATTATAATGGAAGTCAATGTGGCGAAAATAAGTCTGGGCTGTCTTAAAGGTCATGTGAAGAGCTTTGAAATGTGCAATTTTTATTCAATGTTTGATATAACTGCTTAAAATAGCTCCTCCCCTTTTTAATAAACAGCCAATAGTGTTACTTTTTCTCACAGCTCTGCCAGTGAGAGCAGTTGAGCTCAAGCACATCAAATGAAAAGCCAATGAGAAGAAGGGGGCGGGGCATGACAGACACTAGAGAGCATTTGATTGGTTAGAAGATTTGATGAGAAACTGAAGTATGAAGTAAATCGTTGATTCATTTAGGTGGAAGTGACAAACTGCAAGCTTTTGATGTTTATAGAAGTTTTATATTTTCTAAACCCAAATTTTGTCACTGTTTCAGAGTAGCACACTAGCTTATGGCCCGTGGTACAGTACGGTACGATATGGGTAGGTACGAGTTACGTTGGGTTTTACAGTGTAGTGTTAACAAGCTTGAAACTTGGATGTTTAATATTGCATTAGTCAATATTGAACTTTGATTAATCCGCTGCGTAAAATATGTGCTGGGTAAGTTGGCGGTTCATTCCGCAGTGGTGACCCAAGATCAATAAAGGGACTGAGCCCAAAAGAAAATGAATGAATGAATGAACTTTGATTAATTAAAGTGGCACAAGTATTGTTTATTATTAGTGCATGTTGGTATATACTTTAACTAATGAAAGCTTATTGTAAAGTGTGAGGGATTGGGTAACTCACACAGGTCTCCGCAGAGGGCTACAATTGGGAAGTCCATCTTTTCCAAGCGCAGTCAGGTCACATCGGCACCAGTTCTCGATGACATCACCCTTCCCCGCGCACCAGTATGAGCTCATGGTGGCACTTTTGAAGGCCTGCAAAATAAATGGCACAGGTGAGAGAAATGCAATTATCTCCACGAGCGGGCGAGTCCTTCGGTCGTAGTCCATGAGTCACCAATAACACACTCCGCCACCTCCGCTCCAAAAGTGGAGGATTTCTGCGAAGTTACGCGAGGCGAGGGCATCTCAGGGCGCTTTGTTCAGACAAGAGCCTGTCAGGATTTAATTGGAAAAGCGTACCAAAAAAGGTCAGCCCATGTGTGAGTGTCTCACGGGCAATAATAAGACAAGCACAGGGCAGAGAAGGCGAACTGAGGGACGGTTCACGCCGAGACAAGAGGTCGTGACTCATTCCAGAGGACATTTCACAGAGGATGAGGCAGTCTAGCTCAGTTTCAATGAGAGCGAACGCCATTGAAGATACACAGAGTTGATCTTTTATAGCCAGGTCAATCCTGGAGAAAAAAAAAATAATAATAATAAATAAATAAATAAATAAATAGGGTTTAACTGAAAAAGAATTTACTTGATTTGGGTGTACATATGTTTGTCATGACACCACATAATCAAGTCATCATTTGCCATGATGACAATAGATACTATTTTACTACATGTTTAAAAAATTATGATTAAAAAATAAATATGTGTATATATATATATGTGTGTGTGGGCAGGGCAAGTTGTCAGGGGTGGCGAACCTGTTTACCATGATGAGCCAAAAAAAAAAACTTTATCACTGCAAAGAGCCACACAACAGATGCGAAGTTCACTGCCTTTGGGAAATTCCCGGGCTACGGCAGAATGGAGAGAGGTGAAATGGCGCTCGAGATTTGAAGCCTTAAAATGTGACAACGAAGTCTGGCATATCAAGCAGAATGGCTTTCCATTTCTTTCAACAAAAAAATATAAATCCTCCCATTC
Organism: Danio aesculapii; assembly: GCF_903798145.1. NCBI lineage: Eukaryota > Metazoa > Chordata > Actinopteri > Cypriniformes > Danionidae > Danio > Danio aesculapii. The sequence goes on from NC_079439.1 coordinate 72,029,468, forward strand.
AGATAAAAATGTTCTGCGCTCATCTTCGTATTTACGCTTAGCTGTACGCTTTCCTGACTCTGCCATGACGATTGATATTAACGAACTGCACGTCACTCGTGTTGCGCCCCAATCACATGGGGCTTCAGTGTCAACCCTTGACTGAAGGCGTGTCTGAAGTTAGAGCTGAAACGATCGTCATAGAAGCGTCAGAAAATGAAATTCAGTCAGCAATAGGCCACTGTCTAGCAGGTGTATTTGCATACAGCGATCTGATTGGCTGACGCGTCCGTTGGCGCTTGAAAAGTTGAGCTACTCCCAGCTTCTGCAGCGAGCAACGCTGAAGCCCCGTGTGAATGGGGCATTAGTCAATTGGTTAATGTATGTTAAATCGCACGAGAGGTTGAGCCGCACAAGAGCAGTAAAAGAGCCGCAAGCGGCTCGCGAGCCGCGGGTTCGCCACCCCTGATATATATATATATATATATATATATATATATATATATATATATATATATATATATATATATACAGTATGTCACAAAAGTGAGTACACCCCTCACATTTCTGCAAATATTTATTTATATCTTTTCATAGGACAACACTGCGGAAATGACTCTTTGACACAATAAAAAGTAGTCACTGTAAAGTTTGTATAACAGTGTCAATTTATTGTCCCCTCAAAATAGCTAAAAATACAGCCAATAATAGCTGAACCCCTGGCAACAAAAGTGAGTACACCCCTAACTGAAAATGTACAAATTGCTCACAATTAGTAATTTTCCTTCCCCTATGCCATGTGACTTATTAGTGTTACATGGTCTCAAGTGTCACCAGATAGCAGGTGAGTTAAATTTGGTCACAACATCTCAACTTGGCCACTGAAAGTTCAACATGGCACCTCATATATATACATTATTATTGTTCACCAGTGCAATAAGCAGCTCCACGTTCATATCGCCTCCTCTTCAGTATGCGCTCGCATTGACAGTTTTGCACTTGAGCGCCTCCAGGCGTTTCTTTAAAAATTACGCTTTTACGCCTGGAATTCTGCACGTTGGTGTGCACGATCACATTGATTCCCATTATTTATTCACGAGGCATTATATGTCGACGGAAAACCCGAGCAAAAAGCATCCTGGTGTGCACGGGCCCTAAAACACAAATAATGTCCTTCAATTCGGTCACGTCCAGCGGCTGTCATGCTTAAACCAATCTCATCTTCACCTGTCTATTCCATTGCTCCGTTTGCAACTTTCTTTTGCAGTCTGAAGCGCGTCAAACGCATAAACCGGCGAATTCACACCACAAGATGTCTATAAACGTATCTTTGCTATTTATCACATGTAAATCACTCGCGCCTCCACTGCGAGTGCAATACCTAGTTAAACCACTGGGTGTCAAACTTACATACTGCACCGTTAACTAGGTTAATTAGTCTAATTGGGAAAGTTAAAGGGAACATAGTTGACCTCTTTTTTATGATTTAATATTAATATTATGGTTCTGAGTGTGCCAGTTTAGGTTCAGTTTAAAACACAATTTAGATTTTTTATTATAATGTGTTAAAAAGTGTCATGTTGGGGTTGTGTCCACAGTTCGCTGATTTAGGGGTGTGTTGCTTCAGTGTAGATTAGTTTCGGCTTCCCGCCCAACGTAACAAGGGGACGGGGCCATGAAGTGCTCTGTGTTTGCAACACAGACAGGCAGATTGAAAGGAGAGAGAGAGGATCACCATTCAGTTGTACATGTACGACTCGGACACAGACCAAGCAGAGAGTACAAAATCATTTGTGTCTTTGCACGCACACTGAATTAACTTTGACTGAGGCACCGGATGCGCCGCTCGAAGCCGCGACACGGCACACCAGACACTCTCTGTGGCGCGGCAGAAACATGAAGTGTCCCGAATCGTCGCGCCACGCATTTTTGAATTCTAAACATAGGTTTCTGCAGCGGTCCGCGGCGCCCAGCCGTCGACTTGAGTGTACCCTGATAGAAACCGATGTTTACAATTCTAAAACGCATGCTAGTTAAGATCACAGGGAGCTTCTGGGATCGCAAGAAATGCAAACGGCTGAAGTATAAGGTAGACTCAATGAGAAGTACACATGTTTGCAAAATTACCTAAAGATATAACCAATAATTCCGATTAGAGCGATAATGTGGAGAATATTGATCTTGTGTTGAGCCCAATGAGCCTTGCATCTAAAAATAGAGCTAGCGTGTTCCTTTAGTGATATCGCTTCGACTCACGCTGAAAATGGCGGATGTGAATCAACAAACTGAGGATATGATGACGCGCCTGTCAATCAATATTGATGGGCGGGGGGACCGCACTCCTATGTAAAGTTGCGGTCGGTCTGAAAACCGCTCGAATTTGTCCACCGTTTTTTATGTTGTTAAATTGAAAAAAAAGCACTGGGTGTGTTTATATCACCCCAATATGACGATCTATACACCATACATGCACATATGGCTGTCCAAACAGCTTGAAAAGTAGATTTTTTTACCATAGGTGCCCTTTAAGGTAATTAGGCAAGTCATTGTATAACAGTGGTTTGTTCTGTAGACAATCTAAAACAAAAATTGCTTAAGGGGGCTACTAATATTGACCTTAAAATGGGTTTAAAAATATTAAAAACTGCTTTTATTTTAGCCGAAATAAAACAAATAAGACTTTCTCCAGAAGAAAAAATATTATAGGAATTACTGTGAAAATTTCCTGA
>NC_079439.1:72037175-72047175 GCF_903798145.1 Danio aesculapii
GCTTTGGAAGTGATCTGGAAAATAATTTGTGTAGATTTTTTCTACTACACTAACTGTAATAGCTAAATGTGTTTGATTAGATTAATTACACAAGCTGGATTCACTGGTTAGATGTGCTAGTAACACAAGAAATACAACTTCTACATCTCATATACAGACTGTCAAAACAAACAAGTAACTTTTCATGCTACTCTCCATCTTGCAAATCATGTTTATAAGGAGCCTACAAATATTGTAATCACTTTTAATTTGCTAATAATAATTAATAATGTATTATATTTTATTTTGAACCTTTTTTCATACAGGAACTTTACAGTAGCTGTAGCCTATTTAGATTATATTGTTTAAGCAGTAATGTAGCCCTATATACACTACAGTAGATCGAAATTTTGTGAGGTACATATGGCTGCATTTCGTCTTCAAAATGAACGCTACAGGGTGGTATGACGTCGCAGACAGTTTCTGTTTATTTTCGCGCTACCAGCTGGACAGCTATTCCACTGTAAAATGTTCGTCCAGTGTCTCGCGATATGTGAGTAGACAGTTAGTCAGTCAACAGCGGCCTCTGGTGGATTTACATGAGAACAGCAGGCACAAATGGCACTGGCATTGAAATTTGACATCTCAAAAAGTGTACACAACGGCCTCCGGTGGATTCACGAAAACAAAAGCTGCAAAAAACGTACCTCCTGGGACATATTTCACAATCTCCAGTAATGTATACAGGGGTATGTATCAATAATGAGCATTGGATTGAGTATCTCATTTGTCAATCGTACATTAATTTGAATCTAACGTAGATATTGATCACATCGTGTGATCTGTATCAGCCATGTTCCCTACTTCCCTAAACACCTACACTCAACTAATACTTAATAACTATTATTAAGCAGCATTTGTATTGTAATATTGAGCTAAGCATTAAAGCTAATATTGATCATTATACCTTAAAATAAAGTGACCAAAGCTGCTCTCAAATGTGATCATGTATTTCCTGATCTGGACTTATTGAACCCAAGCACTAAACCAGACAAGATTTCTACATGAATGAAAACAGATCTGATCTATTACATCATCACCACAGAACAATGGTAGTTCAAAGGAGTTTACTAGCTGGAACAAATTTTCCACAACGTTCGCTTTGGCAAGCTGTTTTGAGCTCATTAAGCAGAATCCAAAAAAACAAACAAACACTGACTTCATTTAGTTAGAAATGACATGACAGAAGTTCTTCTATTTTTCTTGGACACACTCCAGGGTCATTAAACAGCAGAATTTGAACTCAAGGTTTTCGAAGAAAACTTCTGATAAACGAAATGCAAGATGTGTGTAAACAAATCCAACTGCATGGACAGAAACCAACACAGGTTCATTGTGAAAACGTTCCCTGTATACATTTCTTGGGAGGGCGAATAATGTAGCCAGAGGTACATATGGCTGCATTTTGTTTTAAAAACAAATGCTACGAGAAAATATGTTGTCGCCGACAATTTCTGTTTCGTTTACATGCTACCAGCTGTCCGTTACTTCCATGTGGACGGCTTTACCGCTGCTACCAGTTTTCCCAATGGCTTGTAGCGTGAGTCGACAGACTTGAGACGCAGAGAGGATACGATGGGGTTTGAGTCCAATGAACAATGGTTTCAGAAAGCAAGTAAAACAAAAACAAAAGGTAAATAAAAAAAAGCAAAATTTGAACGCAAGGTTCTTGAAGAAGACTTCTAATAAATAAAATGAAATAAATAAATAAATAAATAAAAATTTCAATTGCAGGGGCAAAAACTGTCTTAAGAATCCGCCACAAAATCTCAGCTCCACTAGACCTCAGAAAAAGCTTACAAATTACATCACAAGAGAAATACAATTACAAAAACAGAGTTTTTTTTTTTTTTGAAGATGACTTCTGATAAATAAAATGCAGGATGTGTTTAAACAAATTGCAACGGCAAAAACAAACACTGACTTAAATTAGTTATAAATGACATCACAGCAATTCTTCGATCTCTCTTGGACAAACACCACGATCATTAAGAAACAAGCAGAATTTGAACGCAAGGTTTTCGAGGAAGACTTCTGATAAATAAAAAGCAGGATGTGTGTAAACATTTCCAATTTCAAGTGCAGAAACTGTTTGCGACAAATGTTGTTTGTCTTCAGAATCAACCAGAAAACCTCTCATCTCTTCTATAGACCTCAGAGAAAGGTTATAAATTGCATCAGAAAGTTCTTCGATTTCTTTTGGACAAACATTTTTTTTGGACTCATTAAGAAACAAGCAGAATTTAAATGCAAGTTTCTCGAGGAAGACTTCTGATAAATCAAATGCAGGATGCTTGTGAACAAATCCAATTGCAGGGACAGAAACTGATTGTGACAAATGTTGTTTTGCCATCAGAAAACACCACAAAACTCTTCTAGAGAGCTCAGAGAAAGACTATGAAGTAGTTCTTCAATTTCTCTCGAATAAACCTCGGGGTCATTAAGGAGCAAGCAGAAATCAAACGCAAGGTTCTAGAAGAAGACTTCTAATAATTAAAATGCAGGATATGAGTTAAAAATTTCAATTGCAGGGGCAGAAACTGTTTTAAGAATCCGCCACAAAATCTCAGCTCCACTAGACCTCAGAAAAAGCTTACAAATTACATCACAAGAGAATTACAATTACAAAAACAGAGTTTTTTTTTGAAGATGACTTCTGATAAATAAAATGCAGGATGTGTTTAAACAAATTGCAACGGCAAAAACAAACACTGACTTAATTTAGTTAGGAATGACATCAGTGCAATTCTTAGATCTCTCTTGGACAAACACCACGATCATTAAGAAACAAGCAGAATTTGAACGCAAGGTTTTCGAGGAAGACTTCTGATAAATAAAAAGCAGGATGTGTGTAAACATTTCCAATTTCAAGTGCAGAAACTGTTTGCGACAGATGTTGTTCATCTTTGGAAATTGACAGAAAACCTCTCATCTCTTCTATAGACCTCAGAGAAAGGTTATGAATTGCATCAGAAAGTTCTTCGATTTCTATTGGACAGACATTTCTTTTGGACTCATTAAGAAACAAGCAGAATTTAAATGCAAGTTTTTCGAGGAAGACTTCTGATAAATCAAATGCAGGATGTCTGTGAACAAATCCAATTGCAAGGACAGAAACTGATTGTGACAAATGTTGTTTTGCCATCAGAAAACACCACAAAACTCTTCTAGAGAGCTCAGAGAAAGACTATGAAGTAGTTCTTCAATTTCTCTCGAATAAACCTCGGGGTCATTAAGGAGCAAGCAGAAATCAAACGCAAGGTTCTCGAAGAAGACTTCTAATAAATAAAATGCAGTATATGAGTTAAAAATTTCAATTGCAGGGGCAAAAACTGTCTTAAGAATCCGACACAAAATCTCAGCTCCACTAGACCTCAGAAAAGGCTTACAAATTACATCACAAGAGAATTACAATTACAAAAACAGAGTTTTTTTTTTTGAAGATGACTTCTGATAAATAAAATGCAGGATGTGTTTAAACAAATTGCAATGGCAAAAACAAACACTGACTTAAATTAGTTATAAATGACATCACAGCAATTCTTCGGTCTCTCTTGGACAAACACCACGATCATTAAGAAACAAGCAGAATTTGAACGCAAGGTTTCCGAGGAAGACTTCTGATAAATAAAAAGCAGGACGCATGTAAACAAATCCAACTGCAAGGGCAGAAACTGTTTGCGACAGATGTTGTTCATCTTTGGAAATTGCCAGAAAACCTCTTATCTCTTCTATGGACCTCAGAGAAAGGTTATGAATTGCATCAGAAAGTTCTTCGATTTCTTTTGGACAAACATTTTTTTTGGACTCATTAAGAAACAAGCAGAATTTAAATGCAAGTTTTCGAGGATGACTTCTGATAAATAAAATGCAGAGTGTGTGTAAACAAACTCAATTGCAACGGCAAAAACAAACACTGACTTAAATTAGTTATAAATGACATCACAGCAATTCTTCGATCTCTCTTGGACAAACACCACGATCATTAAGAAACAAGCAGAATTTGAACGCAAGGTTTTCGAGGAAGACTTCAGATAAACAAAATGCAGGATGTGTGTAAACAAATCCAATTGCAGGGGCAGAAACTGTTTGCGACAAATGTTGTTTGTCTTCAGAAACCGCCACAAAACCTCTTAGCTCTTCTAGCCATTCTCAATGACAAGACGCGGGGGCAATCATGACGTCTAAATGCTATTATCTGCTGTAACTCATCTGAGCTCACCCTATTACTGTCCCCAATCAGCGTCTGATATGTGCAAACATTAGCCAGCTGGCCAGAGGAATTGATTCATCCGATGACCCAAAACCTCAGCAAAACAGGTCATTCCCATCATTCGGCCTAATGCGCTGAAGGAAATGTCCTTGTTTCTAGGAACACCTATAACCATCTTCCAGGAAGGCAGCTATGACTTCGATTGAATCCAAGGGTTCAGAAGGGGACACGAAGAATGCAAATAAAAGTGCACATCATTGAAAAGCAGCAAAACCGGCTCATGGGGGTGCCTATAAGCTGATTTGATTTGCTTTCTCTATCTACTTACAAAAATCCATGGGTATAGCATTCCCTGGAAAATTGATTTCGGTCAGCAACTTGCCTATAGGGTTTAACACCAAGTCTGTAATTTTCTTCTTCTGCGAATAGAGATGATCGGATTGCTTGCAGACCTTCAAAAGTTTCCCCTAGCCGAGCAGTTTTATTCCAATATACTCAATTACAGCCAAGGCTATCTTCGACACGCACAAAACATAACACTCCACCTGTTGAGTTGGTGGTTTTTTCGAGGAACGGCTTTCAGGAAGTTCTGCAGAGGAAGTAAGCAGGAATTTAAAGTCAAAAAGTTGGAGGACAAATAAGAGATGCTTGGCAGTGTGAGTTAGCATGACGTCAGACAGTTTGGGAAGAAAACACTCTTGTTTTTTATGCATTGATTTACACGTCTCCAATAACGCAGATTGAAGGTTAAGCACGACCGTTATTTATATCTCGAGTTCTAACCGCCTGCTGCACCTAATGTTTGTAACAGAGCGCTCAATAATTTAAGCATTGACAATTTTGTCAAGTAAAAAAAAAACACACTGAATACAAACTAAAACTTGACAGGTCTGCTGCATCAGTAATGTTTTGGATCAATTCCCAAGATAATCCAAATATAACATTCATTCATTCATTCATTCATTTTCCTTTGGCTTAGTCTCTATTTCAGAGGTCGCCACAGCGGAATAAACTGCCAACTATTCAAGCATGGGTTTTAGGCAGCAGATGCCCTTCCAGTTACAACCCAGTCATGGAAAACACCAATACACACTCACATTCACACACACACACACACACACACACACACACACACACACACACACACACACTCTCATACACTACCCCCAGTGGTAACACTTTATAATAACTACACACTATAAATCATTTATTAAGCATTAGCAAATACTGAATTCATTATCTGTTAAGCATTAACTCTACATTAATAAGTGTTAGTAAGCAGTTTATAACTGCAGCTACAAATGCTGTATTCTTGACTCACAAACATATTTATAATGCGCTTAATACTTGTACTTTCATACTTAGTTAATGATTTATTTTCATTACTAAATTAAGTATCGCATTATTTACAAACCAGTTGTATTTAAAGTAGTTGAGGGTTTTTAGGATCATTCAGAATGAGTTAGTAAATGATTAATAAACTATTGAAATCAACATTTACATATCTCATTATTCAGGCATATATTAAGGGTTACTATGTATGTTAATAAATGCTTTATTAACTCAACTTCATCTAGTTCTGTGACCTAATCTAAAATGAGGACTATTTATGCTTTATAAATCCCTCATAAATGACAAATAAAGGCTCAGTTAAATTCTAAACAGGAAAATTAACATTATTCATTCCTTTTCATTTAAAGAGACACAAATAAAACTGTACTTCAAATGAAAAATAAATCTTTGCAACCTTCTCTAAAATAAAATTACTGTAGAGTTTAAACATTGCATATCATTATATTGTTAAATTATTATATTGTTGTTGTTTTATCCAGTTTTATGTCATATTTTGACTCCTGTTATTTGGCAATGTTTAAACTTTACAGTCATTTAATTTTTTAGAAAAGATTGCAAAGATTATTGTTGATTTGATTCTGAGCCTTTAATGGTCATTTATTAGAGATTTATAAAGCATAAAGAGTCCTCACTTTAGATTAGGTCACAAAATTGCATGAAGTTGAGTTAATAAAGCATTTATTAACATATTAGTTAACTATTAGTATTTGCCTGAATAATAAGATATGTAAATGTTGATTTCAATAATTTGAAAATAATAATAATAATTTGATTTTAATCATTAATCATTTACTAACTCATTCTGAATGATCCTAAAAACCCTCAACCACTCTTAAATACAACTGGTTTGTAAATATTGCGATACTTAATTTAGTAATGAAAAATAAATTATTAACTAAGTATGAAAATACAAGTATTAAGCACATTATAAAGGTGCTTATGAGTCAAGAATACAGCATTTGTAGCTGCAGTTATAAACTGCTTACTAACGTTTATTAATGTAGAGTTAATGCTTAATAAATAATGAATTCACTAGATGCTAATGCTTAATAAATGATTCATAGTGTGTAGTTATTATAAAGTGTGACCCAACCAGTTTATTCAGTGCATGTGTTTGACTGTGGGGGAAACCGGAGAACTCCACACAGAAACACCAACTGGCCCAGTCAGGATTCAAACCAGTGATCTTCTCTAACCACTGAGCCCCCCAAATATAACATTTTTGATTAAACATTACAAAATCTATATCAATTATAAAAAAAAAAAATCAATCACATTCATTTGTTCATTCTTTCATTTTCCATCAGCTTAGTCGCTAATTTATCAGGGGTCACCACAGCGGAATGAACCACCAACTATTCCAGCATATGTTTTACACAGTGAATAACCTTCCAGTTGCAACGCAGCACTGGAAAACACCCGCACACGCACATCAGTCACAATTAATTCAATCACATGCAACTGGACTTTCCATTTTAGGCCATCTTTAAAATATATGTTTGAGCACAGATTAGATGAATTATGATTGCACTGAAATTGCATTGCTAGATGAATGAGAAAATGAGTGGATATTACTTTTTCCCCTTCTTTTCTATGTGTCCTAAGTGTTCCTCCTTAATCTTAAAATGACTGATAAGCTAATGTCCGTGACAATAGGGGAACAATGATGAAAACAGGATCTAAACTGACGCAATTTCTCTTATCCTTTCCAGACCCGTTTTCCAATACAATATTTTTGATTTTAATGCAAATGGACAAATAATGGGGCGGCACGGTGGCTCAGTGGTTAGCACAGTTGCCTCACAATAAAAAAAGATCGCTGGATTGAGTCCTGGCTTCATCAGTTGGGGTTTCTGTGTAGAGTTTGCATGTTCGCCCCATGTTGGCGTGGGTTTCCTTCGGGAGCTCAGGTTTCCCCACAGTCCAAAGACATGCAGCAGGGAACATGACTGTAGGCATGAGACGATAACCTCAAATTTGACTGCAGTTTACAAAAGACAAGGCTTTAAAACCACTTAAATGTTCTGTTTTACCATTCCTACGGTATATATGTATTGGGTTTATATTTGTTTTTGGGTTTTTTGCAATAGATTCTCCAGCAGAAAAAGAGCCTCCACATCGAAATCCACTGGTCAGCCCATGATTCAGCAAACATCTGAAAAAGAAATCGCTTATAAACCAACATCCAGCATGCTCTAGACCTGAACATTGCAGTGGTTTACTTTATATCTACAGAAATGAAAGATCTCCAAAGATGGCTTTCAAGTTGTGAAGAAATCTAATGAAACTAATGAAGACAGCAAAAGTCAATGACATATTGGAATTATTGAGCAGGACATGTTTACTGTTACAAAATATGGGAAATGTTTCTTAAAATTCAATATATTGTGTTAAACGGGGAAAAAAAGTTTGTTTTTACCCACTTTAAAGGGCACCTATGATAAAAAATCATCTTTTGTGAGCTGTTTGGACAGAACTGTGTGTAGTATAGTGCAGTGTCTCCCAACCCTGTTCCTGGAGGCACACCAACAGAACATATTTTGGATTTCCCCCCTATCTGACCCATTAACTTCAGGTGTTGGAGTCTCTTCTGATGAGTTGATTTAGGTGTGTTGGATTAGGGAGAGCTTGAAAATGTGTACTGTTGGTGTGCCTTCAGGAACAGGGTTGGGAAACACTGGTATAGTGTGTGCACAGTCATATTGGGGTGATATAAACACAATAAGTCTCTTTTTTTATTTTTATTTTCTGATGTTAAAATAGGATCCAAATCCTATGGAGAGAGATTAGACTCAATAATAATTCACGCAAAAGACACGATGTACACATGCGTAGCCAAATTCACGTACGTAAAATATTTATTTATACTTACAAAAACAATTCACATGCACAAAATAAAAATACATTTTCATAAAATATGTTTCACAAATGCAAAACACCATTTGCAAATATATAAGAGTGTACAGAAAGTTTTGAATGTTTAAAATTCACGAGTTCATCCTGAATGAGAATGTGCAAATCCTCTCTCACATACGACTCACCCTGAATACCAGTGTGTGCATTTTTGAGACTTTCCTGTCAGCACACACCTCCCACGTGAGTCACTCGTGCCCTGTAGCCAATAAGATGCGAGCTTACTGTTCAACCAATCACAACTCCCTGAGAACGCGGGAATGACCGAAGCGCTTCACTGTGCGCACCATTTGCGCAGTCTGACTTAATTAACGGAGATGATCCTCTAAGAAGAAGAATACTCCTTTATTTAGCATGGCAGGTGAAGAGCGGGATGCGCAGGTAAGTGGTTACTTGATTTACACAAACTAGTTTATACACAAAATAGTAGGAAACAGTATTGACTTACAGGAGTATCCACCATGTTGGTTAGAGGAACAGACTGCGCAAAAGGAGCGCAGAGTGGTTGACATCGAGTACAGCTGTCATCTGATTGGCTGAGAGGTACGAGTTGCCTGTTTCTGGCAGGAAAGTCTCAAAATGCACACACTGGTATTCAGGGTGAGTCGTATGTGAGAGAGGATTTGCACATTCTCATTCAGGATGAACTCGTGAATTTTAAACATTCAAAACTTTCTGTACACTCTTATATATTTGCAAATGGTGTTTTGCATTTGTGAAACATATTTTATGAAAATGTATTTTTATTTTGTGCATGTGAATTGTTTTTGTAAGTATAAATAAATATTTTACGTACGTGAATTTGGCTACGCATGTGTACATCGTGTCTTTTGCGTGAATTATTATTGAGTCTAATCTCTCTCCATAAAACCCCTCCCATTTTGAGGCCGACCACAACGTGGCATAGCAGTTCTTGAAAGCATTGCAAGGTATGGTATCACAGTATGGTCTGTTCCATGTAAATCTAAATTGATGCATCTCTTAAAGATAGCATGGAAAATTGTTGGGCACGATGAGTATTTTAATCCAAGAGTTTTATATGAGAATTGTGTCCTCAATCAGGTGGAAAGGATTGTAAACGATCCAACTCATTTTTTGTTTCCACATTACGAACTGCTTCCCTCTGGTGGAAGATATGGAGTCCCAAAGTGTAGGTTAAACTATTATAAGAAATCCTTTGTACCTGTTTCAGTGGGTTTATTTAATAAGAGTCCATCTTAAGTAGCATCATTGTAACTGTTGTATTTTGTATTGTTTTTATTGCTTGTTTTTAGTGAATGTCTGCAGCAATATGGCGATGCCCATAACAAATTTCCTGTCAAAGACAATAAAGTTTTACTACTTTACTACTACTACATAGGAGTGCAGTTTCCCCACCCACTAAATTGAGTGACAGGCTCCATAGCAACGTGTATAATCTTATCAGCAAGACAGGACGTGCGCAAAGCAACCGGGATTTAAAGATCTGTTCAGCGCTCTGTG
>NC_079439.1:72054675-72072175 GCF_903798145.1 Danio aesculapii
TAGATAGATAGATAGATAGATAGATAGATGACAGATGGATGGATGGATAGATAGATAGATAGATAGATAGATAGATAGATAGATAGATAGATAGATAGATAGATAGATGACAGATGGATAGATGGATAGATAGATAGATAGATAGATAGATAGATAGATAGATAGATAGATAGATAGATAGATAGATAGATAGATAGATAGATAGATAGATAGATAGATAGATAGATGTATTTACCTCTTTCGTGCTGTTATCCTGCACCAGGCTGTAGAGCGGAACGACGCGGCTGACCTCCAGCAGGACCGGTGTGGGGCTGGACGTCTCTCTGGCTGACTGTCTGCACAGGTGGCAGGCTGCCGGACAGCTGCCCTTCTCCTGGCAGCGGATCTCCACTCCGGCCACCAGATCGTCCGACAGGAGCTGCGTCTTCAGGAGACTGGACAGGTAACTGATGAACGGCACAGCCTTCAGGTCCCGCCGGCCGCCGCCCTGCTCCGTCACTTCTGAGAGACACAGACACACACACACACACATTAGAGCTCCTGCTACACTGGAGTTATGTTATATAGTTCCCCAACTTCTTTCTGTCTTTCTTTCTTTCTTTTTAATTTGACAAAAATGTCTGTGTGTGTGTATGGGGGGGGGGGGGGGGGGGGGATGGGTTGTCTGTTTATGTGTGCGTGTTCTTTTGTGTGTGTGTGGGGGGGTTGTCTGTATGTGTGTGCGTGTTTGTGTGTGTGCCTGTCTGTCTATTTGTGTGTGTGTGTCTTTTTGTGCGTCTGTATGTCTGTGTGTGTGTCTGTATGTCTGTGTGTGTATGTGTATGAGGGGGGGGGGGGTTGTCTGTATATGTGTGCATGTTCTTTTGTGTGTGTGGGGGGGGGTTGTCTGTATGTGTGTGCGCGTGTTCTTTTGTGTGTGTGGGGGGGTTGTCTGTATGTGTGTGCACGTGTTCTTTTGTGTGTGGGGGGGGTTGTCTGTATGTGTGTGCGTGTGTGTCTGTGCGTGCGTGTTCTTTTGTGTGTGTGGGTTGTTGTCTGTAGGTGTGTGCATGTTTGTGTGTGTGTGTGCCCGTGTGTGTATGTGCATGGGGGGGCGGGGTGTCTGTATGTGTGTGCATGTCTTTATGTGTGTGTTTGTGTGTGTGTGTGCGTGTGTCTCTGTGTGTGTGCATGTGTGTGCGTGTGTCTCTGTGTGCGTGCATGTGTGTATTTTTCTTGTGCGTCTGTGTGTAAGTCTGTGTGTCTCTGTGCTTGTCTGTGTCTCTGTGTGTATGTCTGTATGTATTTATGTGTGTCTGTGTTTATGTGTGTGTATGTGTGCGCGTGTGTGTATCTGTGTGCATGTGCGTGTTTTTGCATGTCTGTGTTTGTGTCAGTGTGCGCATGTGTGTCTGTGAGGGTCTGTTTGTGTGTGTGTGTCTGTATGTCTTTATGTGTGTGTTTGTCTTTGTGTGTGTGTGTGTGTGTGTACACGTGTCTGTGTGTATGTATGTCTGTGTGTGTGTTTGTCTATGTGTGTGTTTGCGCCTGTCTGTGTGTGTGTGTGTGTGTGTGTGTGTGTGTGTGTGTGATTATGTCTATGTGTATGCGCGTGTCTGTGTGTGTTTCTGTCTGTGTGTACATATATATATATGTGTGTGTGTGTGTGTGTGTGTGTGTGTGTGTGTGTGTGTGTGTGTGTGTGTGTGTGTGTGTGTACGTGTGTGTGATGGCTAAACAGATGTGCCCGTCTCATCAATGCTGTGTGTATTCTGCACTGATGGCATGAGTCACTATTGAACATGAGCACAGATCGTGATGTGCCGTCGAGCCGCTCGTCTAGCAGCGGCAGAGAGACAGAGAGAAGGCCGCGGCTGCAGTAATCGCTAACAGCCTACAATACGCCTCTTAAATGATTCATTTCCTGCGGTGCGCTTGATCATTCTGAGATGAAGCAGTGGCACGGCGAAAGCAAAACATCTGGCGGGACAAATCCTCGTCATGTGTGGCTCTCCCGCTCCGCTGGTGTGAGTTTAACCATTGTTGGTTTTGTAAACCTCTGCCATCTGCTCTGAGCCAAACACAGCTCCAGTCTGAACAGACAAATGAGTTGAGAAAAGACAGGGGATACGGCACTGGAGATCTACAGGAAATACGGTACTGACGGGATCAACTACATATCCCAGCATGCACTGTGAAGTCATGTAATAGGATGCTGCCTTTTTGATTTTTAGACTGTGTCTTTTCATAATTGTATATGTGCTTATTGTTGTAACATGCTACAATTATAATGCGATTATTAGTAGAAGTAGTAGAAGTATTAAATTCATTGTTCGTTAATTATCTATCTATCCATCCAACCATCCATCCATTGTAATATCTAATCATCCATCGTTATATCTATTCATCCAACCATTGTTATATCTAACCATCCATCCATTCATTCATGCATCCATTGTTCTATCTATCCCTCCATCCGACCATCTATCCATTCATCCATCTGTCCATCCATTCATCCATCCATTGTTATATCTAGTCATCCATCCATCCATCAATTCATCCATCCATCCCTCCCTCAATCCATCCATCCATCCACTGTTATATCTATTCATCCATCCATCCATCCATCCATCCATCCATCCATCCATTGTTATATCCATCCATTCATCCATACATCCATCCATCTATCCATCCATCCATTGTTATATCTATTCAGCCATCCATCCATGGTTATATTTAACCATCCATCCATTATTATATCTATTCATCCATCCAAAGTTATTTCTAACCATCCATCCATTGTTCTATCAATCCCTCCATCCGACCATCCATCCACCATTCTATCTATTCATCCATCCATCTGCCCATCCATAATTACATTTATTCATCCATCCATGCATTGTTATATCCATCCATCTATCTATCCATTCATCCATCTGTCCATTGTTATATCTACTCATCCATCCATCCATCGTTATATTTAACCATCCATTCATCCATTGTTCTATCATCCATCCATCCATCTATCCATCCAACCATCCATCCATCCATCGTTCTATCTATTCATCCATCCATCGTTATATCTATTTATCCATCCATCCATCCATCCATCCATCCATCCATCCATCATTCTATTTATCCCTCCATTCGACCGTCCATCCATTATTACATTTATTCATCCATCCATCCATTGTTATATCCATCCATCTATCCAGCCATTCATCCATCGGTCCATTGTTATATCTACTCATCCATCCATCCATCCATCCATCAATTGTTATATTTAAGCATCCATCCATCCATCCATCCATCCATTATTATATCTATTCATCCATCTATCGTTATATCTATTTATCCATCCATTCATCCATCCATCGCTCTATCTTTCCATTCATTCATCCATCGTTCTATCTGTTCACCCATACATCTATCCATCCATCCGACCATCCATCCATCGTTATATCTATTTATCCATCCATCCATTGTTCTATCTATCCATCGTTATATATATTTATCCATTGTTTTATCTATCCATCCATCGTTCTATCTATTCATCCATCCATCCATCACCCAGTCTATCATTTTATCTATTGTTCCATCCATTCATCTATCTATCTATCTATCTATCTATCTATCTATCTATCTATCCATCCATCCATCCATCCATCCATCCATCCATCCATCCATCCATCCATCCATCCATCTATCTATCTATCTATCTATCTATCTATCTATCTATCTATCTATCTATCTGTCTATCATTTTATCTATTGTTCCATCCATACATCCATCCATCCATCCATACATACATCCATGCATAAGTTAAAGTTACATGCTGTTATGGTAAAACGGTGCCATCAACAACTCGTTGACTAAAATGAAATCAAAAGGGATTAATTCATCACACAATTGTCCTTTCTATTGTCTGAACTGGCCTATAATTTCATATCAAATACCATATGATCTGTCATATCCCCATTTACAGTTTTTCTCAGTGGCTTTGGTGCATTTCTCACAACACTATTTACATTTGCACAACAGTTCATCCATTTGTTAAAACAATTAGTACAAACTGCAAAACCTAGTTAATAACCTGCAAAAGCACGTCACTTGCTCAAAATGGAGAGCTCGTTCCTCAAAAGCAAGTATTGATGTCAATGAAAGTGTCAGTATCATCAAGATGAGTCCTGACACCAATGACACCATTGTTTATGAACAAGATAGTCATGCTTTCATTATGAAAGTTTACTCTTTACATTTTTTCCATTGCAAAAAATATTTTTTTCGGATACTGAA
Source organism: Danio aesculapii (assembly GCF_903798145.1). Classification (NCBI taxonomy): domain Eukaryota; kingdom Metazoa; phylum Chordata; class Actinopteri; order Cypriniformes; family Danionidae; genus Danio; species Danio aesculapii. The sequence goes on from NC_079439.1 coordinate 72,058,951, forward strand.
AATGCAGCACTAAAGACATCACTAGATACTATTTGCACAGCCATTTGAAAACTATAGTAAAGTTAGACATCACTGCATTTAGTGAGGTATCTCAGTGCAAGACACTGAATATGTATGTTTCACATTTTTACTCTTTGTATATGCTCTTTGCAATTCTAATTATTCACTGAGTTTTGCAAAAGAATAAATCCACCCTCATTTACAACAAACATAAACTTCCTTTGTGTAGAGCTGTGCACAACTGTAAACAATACTGCAGTACATATTGGAACTGAACCTACGACATTCAGGTCAGTAAATCATTCATGAATCTGTTCAATTTAGAAGACATTTTCAGGAAGAAAAAAAGATTTTAAAAGTTTTATAAAATTAGCTTGACAGATTTTGACAACTAGTTCAACATTTTTGTATGTAATGACTCCAGTAATGAAATGAGGACTATTCGTTTTATATGGAATGACTATTCAGCATACACAGGTTTAGTTCATTTTGACTGACATGACTACAGCAAATGATAATGTTATAAAACAGCAGAGAGTTGTAAGACAGACAGCTGAAAGCATTTGCAATTTGTTGGAGGGAATGAGAAACTGCTACTGTGATGTGCACAAATGACTAATTGATTTGAGAAATGCATGAACTGTTGTGCAAATGTAAATAGTGTTGTGAGAAATGCACCAAAGCCACTGAGAAAAACTGTAATGAACTTCCAGACAGAGATTTGCTGTCACCCAGTGGTATATTATGATAATGCAGCTACGTTTCATTTTGACAGAGAGAATATGCATGTTATTTCTGACATATATTATAAAGTTAAAGCTCAATCTACAATCTAAATATATATCCATATTTTAATATTACATATTTAGTAATCATCCTATTATTTGTTGCAGTAATATAATATAACATAATAGAATATAATATAATTTGATTTGTTTTAATTTTATATAATTAAAAAAAGTTCAATCCCACATTTTATTCATACCAACATTATATATATTAACAGTATATATTTGTAACATTTTTTTTATTAAACCTAAATATATATTTGACACCACCTATGGAATTAGGGTGTTGTGCAAAGTTGGTGTAGGCATTTAGGGTGACGACATCCAGCATATTGTACTACAGCACCATGGGCATTGTGGCTTCTTGCTCTATCCTGAGTGGGGTGATGCCTGCTCCAGTAATATATATATATATATATATATATATATATATATATATATATATATATATATATATATATATATATATAGATATAGATAGATAGATAGATAGATAGATAGATAGATAGATAGATAGATAGATAGATAGATATCTATCTGTCTGTCTATCAGTCTGTCTGTCTATCTATCTATCTATCTATCTATCTATCTATCTATCTATCTATCTATCTATCTATCTATCAGTCTGTCTGTCTGTCTATCTATCTGTCACAAAATATATATTTCTATCTATAAAGTCAATATGTATATACGTAAAACTTTTATACTAACAAGCATCATATAGAAGAAATCAGCCATGTTGAGTTGTGATATTTGCCAGGTGAACAGTATTTAGCACTAAATGCGTTCCGTTTTGCAACAATTATGAAACAGCAATATATCCTATATGGGTCATTTTTGACTCTTATTTTAAAGCTGATATACAAATACAAAAACTGTACTAAACATAAGCATTTGTGTAAGTTTAAAACAAGATATTTTATGAAAACCTGTAATTGTAAACAACAAAATACATTTAATTTAAAGATTCTGCAAAAATAAAATGCTCAGCCATCGTTGAGAAAAGGACAGAACTGGCTCTTCCTGCAGATGAAAGTGAGGATGAGACGGGTTTTAGTGATCACGAGAATGATGCAGACTGGACATTTGACAGAGACAGTTCAGGTAAGTTAGCTCAGAGGCAAATAAGACAGGTGTAGTATAGTTTATAGTATAATATACAAAAAATGTTAGCTAGTAGCTACATCATTCTGATGCATCTGGATAAACTAGACTTGCTATTTATTTATTATAATATTTACTGGAGAAAATAGTTATATTTACTGTATGTTATATACATGATAATACAATATTATGATTGTTTTCAATAATATTCAGCAAAAGATAATGGAATATGAGTTGTTGGAAAGTATGTATTAGGTGTAATTTATAGGTTCTGAGTTAAAGCTTATAATACTGCAATTAAATCATTTCAAACAACAAAATTATTAATTATAAGGAAAGTTACATCCATTGTTGGAGATTATAAAGTACCTTTAAAATAAATCTTTCCATTTTTTACAGCACTTCAAGTTAAACCATTGTAAGAAAAAAAACAGTCGAATATATATATATATATATATATATATATATATATATATATATATATATATATATATATATATATATATATATATATATATATATATATATATATTTATAGATTTATCATAATGCGTGCGGTAGAGGATTAAGATGTAATATTCCTAAAATAAAATCCTCATTCCCTAGTGTTTGTTTCCTTACATTTCAGATCCGCCCGTGTGTTTCCAGCAGCAGCAATGTGAGCTCTTTAACATGTGCCACTGAAATTACTTTGCGCATCACGCATGACAACAACAGACTCTCTTCTGATTGGCTTTAGCGCGCGTCAATCAACACACACTCTTGCACAGCAGCCAACGAAATCTCACCGAGGGCGGGACTTACACAAAGAATCACCCGCCGTTATGACGTCACCTCCGCAGTGTCGCGCGCACCCGCTGACATGAGAGACGCGCGCGTCGTCACATCAGGCAGAGGCTACTGTTGAACTGAAGGTAGGAAATCATATAGCGATCACTTAGTAAACACGCATTTTAGCATTTATATGTGATCTAACTTTCATTTTGAACGGCTCACACCTTGTAGACACGAATGACAAGACTCCGATAGCAGTATTATGAAGATTTAGGCCTGTAAATCAGCTGTTTGGGCAAATAAACATAATAATAACAGCAAAACTGTCTATTATGAGCTGCATTAATATGACATGTTAATAATGCATGCATAAAACTGGTGTAATGAATGACAATACGTGGTCAAAAATCACGATGGTGATCTTGGTTAGCCATATGGCTACCAAAATAAACACAAAGACACGCTGTTACTTAAATTCAGTATATTCCATAGTATCTGTAATATTTTTATACTGAATAATATATGATGATGTGGTAAAATACCTCATCGGGTGTGGCAAGAAAGCCAGTAAGTGGAGAATCAGCATCAATGCATGTCTTTTATAATGACGTGACTTTTTTTTCCCCAGGCTTTCCCATCCGTTGTCTGCACTGTTGTAGCATTTTTGTTAATGCATAATGCAAGTGTTTTTTAATGTAATAATTTAAGCATGTGCATTTTTTAAATATTATTAATGCAAATATAATACATAGTATTAAAGTAATACATGTAATTATATGTAATGTAATTATAGCAATACAGTATTGTACATTAAGAATCAATAATATTTATTGTCAGTGGAAAAAAGTAAAGAGAGGGAGTAAGAAAGAAAAGAAAACAAGGACATGAACTTGAGGGAAAGACATTTAAGTATCATGCATACATGTATTTGTTATTAAATTGTGTGTCACATTGCATAATATCATATTATTGTTCAATTTTAATTAAAGACAGTTAATAAATGGATGAATAACAAAAATAGCATGTTGATATTCTATAAGTAGGCCCACAGGGAATCTGCGCATGCAGAAATCCACAGATATCCGCAGACTTTTAGCCCATCATCGATTTATTTGCTTATGTAAATGTGTAAATTTATATTTATTCAGATTTTAAATACATTTTAGTAATGTTATTGACTAATATAAAAGTGTTAATTTGATTTATTTACAATACAGTTCGTAAAGTCATATTTTCTGTCCTTTAGTAGATATATTATATGACACACTTGCTTTGTTTACCAGATAAGTGGATCTAGATGGATTTACATTGTAAACATTAAATACAAGTTAAAAAGCTATTATTTTTCATTTCATATATTACATTTTTAGTTACGATACTCCCGAAATAATTCCACATCAGATTTTTTATAAAATACTCCGCAGAAATCCTATCCATTAGTGCTAAGATATTATCATTATATTAAATATAATTGATAATCAGATATTGTCAATAGCTAACGCAAGCTTTATATGACATGTAAGTTTAGAATCAAATGTTACATCAGATATTTTCTGAGAAAAATGTGGCAGCAGATGCTCCATCTGTTTTTACTTTCACTGTCTGTAGTAAATGGCTGAATGTACTTCTCAATTCTCGTGTAGTTTGCAGATAGTTCAAGCTTGTGTTTAATTATTCTTCTTTATCATCGACTGTTTTATTAAAAAGTTTAATAAAATAAAAATTGCCATGACTATTTCTTTAGTGATGGACAAAGATTTTGATTGATTTTCAAAAGCAAGTAAATAATTGAATGTGTAAAAAAAAATGTAATAACTAAACAAGCGATGCGTTGAGCAGTATTGCCCACTTCTATATTACACTAATCAGGGCTGTTTAGACAGATTCTTACAGTGTTTTGAGTTTATATTGTGATGTAAACTGAAACTGGAGAACATTTTTTGAATGTTGTAACATGTTTGTGATGCATAAACATGGGAAAAAGCAAAAATAGAGTTTAAAATGGATCGTTATTCTCAATAGAATAGATTTTGAGCATAGTTTTTAACAGCAGAGGGCGCTCTAGGATAGTTTATAACAGCAGAGGGCGCTCTAGGCTAATTTATAACAGCAGATGAGTCACTAAGCTAGTTTTTAACAGCGGACGACACTCTAGTCTGGTTTATAACATCAGATTGCATTCTAGGCCAGTTTTTAACAGCAGATGACACTCTAGGCTAGTTTTTAACAACAGACAGCGCTCTAGGCTAGTTTATAACAGCAGATTGCTTTTTAAGCTTGTTTTTAACAGTGGATGGTGCTCTAGGCTAGTTTATAACAGCAGAGGGTGCTCTAGGCTAGTTTATAAACAGCGGACGGCACTCTAGGCTGGTTTATAACAACAGACAGCACTCTAGGCTAGTTTATAATAACAGCAAATTTAGCTCTAGGGTAGTTTTTAACAGCGGATGGTGCTCTAGGCTAGTTTATAACAGCAGAGGGTGCTCTAGGCTAGTTTATAAACAGCGGACGGCACTCTAGGCTGGCTTATAACAACAGACAGCACTCTAGGCTAGTTTATAATAACAGCAAATTTAGCTCTAGGGTAGTTTTTAACAGGGGATGGTGCTCTAGGCTAGTTTATAACAGCAGAGGGTGCTCTAGGCTAGTTTATTAACAGCGGACGGCACTCTAGGCTGGTTTATAACAACAGACAGCACTCTAGGCTAGTTTATAATAACAGCAAATTTAGCTCTAGGGTAGTTTTTAACAGCGGATGGTACTCTAGGCTAGTTTATAACAGCAGAGGGTGCTCTAGGCTAGTTTATTAACAGTGGACGGCACTCTAGGCTGGTTTATAACAACAGACAGCACTCTAGGCTAGTTTATAATAACAGCAAATTTAGCTCTAGGGTAGTTTTTAACAGCGGATGGTGCTCTAGGCTAGTTTATAACAGCAGATGGTGCTCTAGGCCAGTTTATAACAACAGACAGCACTCTAGGCTAGTTTATAATAACAGCAAATTTAGCTCTAGGGTAGTTTTTAACAGCGGATGGTGCTTTAGGCCAGTTTATAACAGCAGACGGCGCTCTAGGCTAGTTTTTAACAGCAGATGGCAATCTAGGCAGGTTTTTAACAGCAGAGGGCGCTCTAGGCTATTCACCTGAGTCATATAACTTAAACTTTTCAAAACTATATTAATGATTATTTTAGGTTTAAGATGTATTTGTTGGGAAGTGGATGCAAAGCAGAGTACGGCTGTTTGTATAGCATAAAGCGCCATCTGCTGTTAAAAAAAAGATTTTTCACAACAGCTCTAAGTAAATGTGCCCAATTACCTAAACTCAGCTTTGCAACAGGCCATTTTAGACATTATATTTTACCCAGTGACTAGTGTGAAAGTTCTTTATTAAAGCTGAGCCTTTTACACATCAAACATATAGACATGACTTTTTTCCTCCTCCATAGACGCCTTTGAAACTGGAAGGCATCATGGCTACGCCAACGTCTCTAGATCCAGAATTGGTTCGTGAGGTGCTGGAATGCCCCATCTGCCTAGAGACCTACAACCAGGATCAGCTTCGACCCAAACTTCTGCAGTGTGGTCACTCAGTGTGTCGCCAGTGCCTTGAGAAACTCCTTGCCAGCACGATAAATGGCGTGCGCTGCCCATTCTGCAGCAAGGTGTCCCGTATGAGCAGTATTTCGCAGCTGGCCGACAATCTCACAGTGCTGAAGATCATTGACTGTGCAAGTGCATGTAGCTCTAACATGGGTCTCATGTGCAAGTCTTGTAAAAACCGCCTTCCCCGTCAGTACTGTTGCGACTGCAGCATTGTGTTGTGCGATATTTGTAAAAACGAGGGTCACCAGCGGCAGGGTCATGTTGTGCAAGCCATTCGCATGGCTGCAGAACAGCGCCGGAAGGATATTGGAGAAAAGCTTTCAGACCTACGGGAGGCAATGGGAAATATTCAGAAGAAAAAGGCAGCAATTGATAATGTGACCAAATCGCTCCGATTGAAGTATAAGGCTGTCCAGCAGGAATATGCCAAGGCTGAGTTGCGGCTTCAGGAGGAACTTGGCCGCTCACGTCGTGCCTTCGCCACCTCCTTAGCTGAAATAGAGAAACTCAACGCACAGATTCTGGAGGAGCAAACATACCTGCTTAATATCGCAGAAGTGCAGGTTGTATCAAGGTGCGACTATCTTACGATGAGAATCAAGCAGACGGATATTGCTCTGCTGGAAGAGGGAAGCAATAATGATGAAGAAGAAGATCTGGACCTAAAAACCAATCTGCCTGTCGTTTTGAAACTGCAAGATCCCGAACTTGTCAAAATTGAGAACTCAAAGTCACTGGAGGTAGGGCAGCTGACTACAAAACCCTGCAATGTCAACGTTGAAGAAGAAGAAGATGGACTTGATTTCCCCACTGCCACTTCTGCTCCTTTAGACATTTATCGAGATATTGACATGGTGCCGGCAGTTGAAGAGGCTGTTTGTGCTTCTCCTGGAAGCTTCAAGTCTAAATCTGTTGATGGAGGAGGACCTTCTCCAGGAGCCTCCGGTGGGCAACTTTGTCAATTTGTAAAAAAGATGGGTTGCAAGGGCAATCTTCCGGGAATGTTCAACTTGCCGGTTAGCATTTGCGTAACGCCGCAAGGTGAGGTTCTCGTAGCTGATCGAGGAAACTACCGCATCCAGATCTTCAACCGCAAGGGCTTCCAAAGGGAAATACGCCGCAATCCGAGTAGCATCGACAACTTTGTTTTGAGCTTCCTTGGTGCTGACCTTCCTAACCTCATCCCTCTCTCCATTGCAATCACAGCTCAGGGCCTCATCGGTGTCACCGATAACTATGACAACTCGGTGAAGGTTTACACCACAGATGGACACTGCATTGCCTGTCACAAGAACCAGCTAATTAAGCCATGGGGAATTGCGGCCATGCCTTCGGGGCAGTTTGTGGTGTCAGATGTAGAGGGGGGGAAGTTATGGTGCCTGGCTGTAGATCGTAATGTAGGGGTTGTGAACTACAACCGACTGTGCTCTGCTGTAAGGCCCAAATTTGTAACATGCGACTCCTCAGGTACAGTCTACTTCACACAGGGCTTGGGTCTGAATATCGAGAATAGGCACAACGAACATCACCTCGAGGGAGGCTTCTCGATTGGCTCAGTAGGAATGGACGGGCAGCTGGGAAAGCAACTCAGCCACTTCTTCTCAGAGACTGAGGACTTTCGTTGCATTACTGGCATGTGTGTGGACTCGAATGGGGACTTGATTGTGACAGACAGTGGCCGTAAGGAGATCCTGCAATTCCCTAAAGAAGGAGGCTATAATATTCTCATCCAAGAGGGCCTTACATGCCCTGTAGGGGTAGCTGTTACCCAGAAGGGACAATTGCTTGTCTTAGATTGCTGGGACCACTGTGTGAAGGTCTACACATACTTGCAAAGGAGACGTTCCTCTACGTGTTAAGACTCATGTATGGACAATTTATAAGACTAGTCACTTTAAATCAATGGCTTCATTACTGATGCTTCTCGATGATTCCTGACCTGTGGCATATAGTGGCCGGGATCAGGCAGCTTGAGAAGCAACCATTCACCACTGCCATGAAACAAATGGAGGATGGCTTATGGGTATTACTGTGGATGCTTTGAGCAAATGGAATTTGAAATATAGCACAACTGATGGCAATAACCGAGAATATTGTTCTTCATGCATGCATGTCAGTTCTCATTTGTTATTTATGGGTTTTTCCGTGCTGCTATACAGGCATTAATATAGTGTTTTGAGAAAGTGTTTTGGTTTATAAATGGTGTTAAAGGAATGATCTGGGAACAGAATTTGTGGCATAATATTGATTATTACTGGAGTGACTCTAATTCACAAAAGGAAAATTTAAAGGTTATGAAAAGAAGATGACTATGAAAATGAGACCATAGGAAGTGTCTTATTATATGCTGCTTATTTGTTTCTTATTAAAATGTTTATTATTAAGAGTAGGTTTAGAGTTTACATTATCATGGTAATGAAGTTAGTAACATTGCGGACATAAGTTTACACACAGAAGCAGAATAGGGGAAGTTCTTGAAAACGAGAAAATTCTGCAATTTTTTTTTTTGCTTTATCTGCATCTCTTGTAAATGCCTTACTGTAGTACTTACTTAAATCATTTCAGTCACACTGAAATCACTTTGCCATGGTCCAAATTAAGCCACAAGTTCTGTTCATTGAGCTTAACCTGAACAAAGATATTCCTTCAATAGGACGTGCTTGATTTGGTTTGGAAAGCGTGAAACGTGCCGACTCAAAACACTACTGTGATTGTTTATATTCATCCTTGTAATGAGTTCCCATAATGCTCTTATTTTTAAAGTGCCCCTATACCTAAAGCCTGTCAGTTAATTGACTTCTGATTCTTGTGACAATAAATATGTTCTATATATTACAATACCGTTGAACTGCAGAACGACAAGCTTGAAGAAATGCTTTAAAGTTATTGTTACTACAATGATAAGATAATAAAACTGTCTATTGCTGTTAAGTGTTTACTGTGAATTGGTTTGTAGTGTAATCCAGTTTGTAAAAGCATCACTCTGTCACAGGAACCAAAGGCTTGTTGAATCCAGGAGATATTTACTAGCCTGCCGTCAGAGTAAATGCATTGGTTTAAATGAAGGGTGAAACCCTACTTTTTCTAATGAGCATATTTTGCGTTTAAGTGTCCTTGCATCTTAAAGGTGGATCTTAATGCTTTGTGTCTTAACATCTTGGTTGTGATAGTAATATATTTGGTTTTCAGTCATTTTTAAAGCAAGTCTAAAGGGATAATTCACCCCAAAAATAAAAATAAAAGTCTGTCATCCTCTACTTGTTTCAAACTGCATTGAGTTTCTGTTGAACACAAAGGAAAATATACTAAAGAATGCTGGGAAAAAACACCCATTTACTTCTGTAGTATGTTTTTGTTCCTACTATGGATGTCAAAGACCGATTTATACTTCTGCGTCGAGTGATCCATGTTACCTACTGCGCATGGTTTGTGCGTAGCTGTTATTATTTAAGCTCACTGTTGTGGATCAGGGGTCAGGCAAGAAGATACTGTTTTTTTATGTACTTGCTTCACTGATTTTTGACAATTTTTAACCAGAAAGTCTATGTGAGAGGACAAAGTTCTTTAAGGGGTCAAAGTCCTTCAAGGCTTTACTCTCTCTCTCCACCCTGAAGTCCTACAGAACATTGTATAGAGACACAATCACAGGCCCAAACTAATAATATAGTCTCACTAATATGGCTTGGAATTGACTGGGTTATTTAGTTTGATGAATTTCCACTGAAATTTGAAGAAACTTTATTTTGATTTGCAAATAGTTCCAAAAACATCCATCCTTTCTTCATCTGTCATGTTGTCAAGAGTATTTTCAACTTAGAGCAAGTGAGAATTAAAATATATACACTGTAAAAAAATACAGTAAAATGTACAGGTAATTATTGGTTATGTTGGTTGTAACAGTGTTATAGTTGCCAGTAATACTGCAAAAACGTGCACCTCTGCAAAAAGTTTTTTATTTATTTATTTATTTATTTATTTATTTATTTACTTATTTATTTATTTATGTATTTGTATTTATTTATTTAGTTTATCTATTTTATTTATTCATTTATTTTCATTTCATTAATTAATTAATTAACTTTATTTATTTATTTATTTTTTATTTATTTATTTATCTCCTTTATTCATTTTACTTATTTAATTATATATTTATATTTTATTATTCATTCATTCATTTTCTTTTCGGCTTAGTCCCTTTATTACTCTGGGGTCGCCACAGTGGAATAAACCGCCAACTTATCCAGCACATGTTTTACGCAGCAGATGCCCTTCCAGCTGCAACCCATCTCTGGGAAACATCCATACACACTCATTCACACTGTACGGACAATTTAGCTTACCCAATTCACCTGTACTGCATGTCTTTGGACTGTGGGGGAAACCGGAGCACCCGGAGGAAACCCACGCGAACGCAGGGAGAACATGCAAACTCCACACAGAAACGCCAACTGACCCAGCAGAGGCTCGAACCAGCGACCTTCTTGCTGTGAGGCGACAGTACTACCTACTGCGGCACTGCGTCGCCCAAAATTGCTATATTATTTAATAAAATAATTAATGAATTTTTAAATGAAGCATTTTTGGTTTGTTTTCATTCATTAATATTTTGTCAATAATAATGAGAGACGTCCACAAAAAGACCACTGGGTGACAATGGAAAATGCGACAGAGTCTGACTAATAAGTCTGACTAATTCGGCCAAGTGCATCCAGATTTTTTGCTTTCAGTTTCAGCTCTAATTTTTTTTAAGAACTCTAATTTTGAAACCACTACTGTCTGGCATTGATGTTGATGTTTTGTTAATGATATATAATTATTATTTACACATTATTCATTAATATTTTGTCAATAATAATGAGAGACGTCTACAAAAAGACCACTGGGTGACAATGGAAAATGGGACAGAATCTGACTAAAACGCATTTTCGGTTTCAGTTTTCAGCCAAGTGCATGCAGGATTATTGCATTCAGTTTCAGACTTAATTTAAAACCTCTAACACATAATAATAATTATTATTACAGTTATTATTAATAATAATAATGAGTGATGTCTACAAAAAGACCACTGGGTGACAATGGAAAATGGGACAGAATCTGACTATTAAGCATTTTTGATTTCAGTTTTCAGCCAAGTGCATGCAGGATTATTGCATTCAGTTTCAGACTTAATTTTAAAACTCTAACACATAATTAACTATTATTATTACTATTATTATTAATAATAATAATAATGAGTGACGTCTACAAAAAGACCGCTGGGTGACAATGTAAAATGCGACAGAATCTGACTAAAAAGCCGTTTCGGTTTCAGTTTTCAGCCAAGTGCATCCAGATTTTTTTGGTTTCAGTTTCAGCTTTAATTTTAGAACTCTAACACATAGTTAATTAGTATTTTTTTAATAATAATGAGAGACATTCACAAAAAAAACAAAGGAGAATATAATCTGACCAAAATGCATTTTAGGTTTCAGTTTTCAGCCAAGTGCATCCAGAAATGTTGCTGATTTTTTTTATAAAGAACTCTAAATTTGAATATACTACTGTCTGGCATTAATGTTAGTGTTTCGCTAATTATATAGACTTATTATTTACACATTATGCATTGGTATTTTGGCAATAATAATAACAACGAGAGATGATCAAAAAGACCACTAGGTGACTATAAAGAATAGGATAGGATCTGACCAAAATGCATTCTTGTTTCAGTTTTCCTCCAAGTGCATCCAGAAATTTTCAACCCTCATTTTTTTAAAGAACTCTAATTTCGGGATCCACTACTGTCCGGCGTAAAATGAAAATCACTGCATAAGAGACACTTAAATGCACAAGGAAATCAATCAGTTTCTTTATTTGTTTATGAGGATCCCCCCCGATCTCTCCATTCTCCTACCTTTCTGGTACTGGAGCCAGAGCTGCTGCTGGGACTTCTTGCTGGGGAAGTAGATGTTGCAGGTGAGTTCAGATCCGTAGAGCGCCTCCGAGATATAATGACTGCCGTATTGCTGGATAAACGCCAGCAGATCATCCCGTGTGCTGTCCGCCGTCAGGGATTTCAACACCTTGGAGAAATCTGAGCAAATCACCATCGCACATGCAGAGAGAAAGAGAGAGGGGGAAAATCTGATTTATGATTGTCAAATATTACTTTCCTGTCAGCAGAGCTTTTAAGAAGCCGGAGAAATGTACTTTATTACATCTACATTTCAGCACTCTGACAGTGATATAGTCCCTGTGTCGTTTTTTTTTTATTGGCCTGGATCCTGAAGATTTCGTTCCCCTCATTCATTTTCAATGGACAGCTATACAATGTTATTATAAGTGTACAGTTTAAAACATTAATAACTCATTTCTAATAGCTGATTTCTTTTCTCTCTGCCATAATATTTGACTAGATATTCTTCAAGACACTAGTATTCAGCTTAAAGTGACATTTAAAGGCTTAACTAGGTTATTTAGGGTAAAGTTAGGGTAATTAGGCAAGTCATTATAACAGTGGTTTGTTCGGTAGACCAGTGTTTCTCAACCCTGTTCCTGAAGGCACACCAACAGTCCACATTTTCAACCTCTCCCTAATCAAACACACCTGAATCAGCTTATCATAACATCAGAAGAGACTCCAACACCTGAAGTTAATGGGTCAGATAATGGAGACATCCAAAATATGTACTGTTGGTGTGCCTACAGGAACAGGGTTGGGAAACACTGCGGTAGACAATCCAAAACTAATATTGCTTAAGGGGGCTAATAATATTGACCTTAAAATGGCTTTAAAAAAACTAAAACTGCTTTTATTGTAGCCGAAATAAAACAAATAAGACTTTCTCCAGATGAAAAAATATTATAGGAAATACTGTGAAAAATTCCTGAATCTGTTAAACATCATGTGGGAAATATTTATAATAATATTAATTCACAGGAGGGTGAATAATGCAATGTGTAAAGCTGTGGTCACAC
>NC_079439.1:72077175-72079675 GCF_903798145.1 Danio aesculapii
AGTATATAATATTTGACTAGATATTCTTCAAGATACTAGTATTTTGCATTCCAAGAGTTCACACAACTGATGATTGATTATAAGGAAGTTTGGCATGCTGTCCCGAGAGAAAGCCCTGAGCTCAAATGGTCCTTGAGCCCTGGGCTCCCTCCCATTTGCAAGGGCGAGAGGGGAGCTTTGAGCTCAGGTAGGTCTTGAGAACTCCCACCTTGATGACAGAAAATGATTGCTATGAAGAGATGTGCTGCTGAATGAGAGTTTGACTGTAGTGCTGAATTTAGATTGATCAATTCACCTGTAGTGCATGTTTTTGGAATATGGTAGGAAACCAGTGAACCCGGCGAAACCCACGCGAGCACGGGAAGAACATGCTAACTTCGCACACAAGAAATGCCAACTGACCCAGCCGAGACTCGAACCAGCAACCTTCTTGCTGTGAAGCGATCGTACTACACACTGTGCCACCATGACGCCTCATGATAAGGATATATTTATTTATATAATATATATATATATATATATATGATATTATATGATATGATATCTAAATTGGCTGTAGTGTATGAGTGTGCGTGAATGCGAGTGTGTATGGGTGTTTCCCAGTTCTGGGTTGCAGCTGTAAGGGCATTCGCTGTGTAAAACATATGCTGGAATAGTTGGCGGTTCATTCCGCTGTGGCGACCCCTGATAAATAAGGGACTACGCTGAAGGAAAATGAATGAATGATATGATACTGTGTGTATATAAAGAATCTTCCAGTATCAGAGGTTAAACATTGTTTGATCAGCTCTGTGTTGATGATGGGATGTAATAGATCAGAATGAGACGACGTCTTCAGTTTGATGTAAATACAAGATGAAACGCACTGGAGTGTGTGATTGTTGCCATTAAAGCCCATTTGTCAGACTGCAGAACGCAATAAATGGAAGCGCAGCATAATCCTCCGTCATTACTCCTGGCTCTGCTTAATTGTCAGTCGTCGCTAGCTTTTATATTGTTTCCCAGATGATCTGTAATCTTGAGAAATGAAGCTGTTAAAAAAAAGTACAGTATATTTCAGCGTGGGTCAATTCAGGCCGTTTGACTACAGATGCAGATACTGTACTTATACTGCTTTGGTTTTTATTGTGGTTTAAGGAAGATTTGAAATATCTGGATGGTTTAAAGTGGATATTTTGTAACCATAGCATGCATGTACTAGCTATTTAAAAAATACAGATAAATAAATGAATGAATATATATATATATATATATATATATATATATATATATATATATATATATATATATATATATATATATATATAGATAGATAGATAGATAGATAGGTAGGTAGATAGATAGATAGATAGATAGATAGATAGATAGATAGATAGATAGATAGATAGATAGATAGATAGATAGATAGATAGATAGATAGATAGATAGATAGATAGATAGATAGATAGATAGATAGATAGATAGATAGATAGATAGATAGATAGATAGATAGATAGAAAGATAGATAGATAGATTAATCAAGCAAACAAACAAAAAAATAAATAAACAAACAAACAAACAAACAAACAAACAAACAAACTAATAATAATAATAATAAATAAATAAATAAATAAATAAATAAATAAATAAATAAACAATCAATCAAATACATAATCAATTAAATAAATAATAAATAAACAAACAAACAAATAAATACAAATTCTAAATTAAAACAAAATAATCTACCTATTAAACATGAATGCAGCCTTAAGTTTGTTTGTTTTTTTTGTTTTTTTAAGACAACATTTATTGAAAGTAACAAAAAAAGATGTATGCATTTATTATTTTGCATTTAGTCTATTATATAAATATTGAAATGCACTGTTTGAACTATTGTTTTCATGTTAATTAAGGACATCACAGAATTGACCAAAAAAGAAAACAAACAAACAAACAAACAAACAAACAAACAAACAAACAAACAAACAAACAAACAAACAAAACAAAGATTAATATAAGTGATAATGCTTTTATTAGCATCAACAAGTAACTGTATTATTAATATGTATTTATTTATTCATTCATTTATTCATTCATTCATTCATTTATTATTTATTATTTATTATTTATTTATTTGTTCGTTCGTTCGTTCGTTCGTTCGTTCGTTCGTTCATTCGTTCCGTTCATTTATTTATTCATTTATTTGTTTATTTATTTATTATATTAATAGTTTGTGAATTATTTGTACTTCATTCATTCATTCATTCATCTTTTTCAGGTTCATGTTCATTGAGTCACACTGTTTATCTCAATTACTGTCATTTAATTGAATTTCAATGATTGAATTTATTGTACTGTAATTACTGTTTAATAGTCTTTAATCTTATAGACAATCTTATGCAGTGCTTCCGAACAGGTCTGAACAAACGAAAAGATGTCAAATTAAAACCTCATGCTGAGAGATGATAAGCAGACGGAGAACATTCAAATATATATAACCTCCTCAATGGTTTTCTCTTAC
>NC_079439.1:72087175-72094675 GCF_903798145.1 Danio aesculapii
TTGTTTTATTATTATTTTTTTAATGGCACTTATTTGTTTCTTTAATTCTTTCTTTATTTTCAATTGAATTTATTTGTTATTTATATTTATTATTATTATTATTATTATTATTATTATTATTATTATTATTATTATTATTATTATTAATATTATGTTTTATTATTTCATTTTTTGCTGTATTTTTACTTATTAATTTATTTGTTTTCATTGTTTTATTATTTTTTATTTAATTGAACTTTTTATTTTTATTTATTAATTTAATTTGTTAGTTTCTTTTGTTTTATTATGTTTTATTTAATTGCACCTATTTATTTAAAACATTTTTAATTGTATGTTTATTTATTTAATTATTCGTTTGTTTGTTTTTATTGTTTTATTATTTTTTTAATTGCACTTATTTATTTAGTTATTCATTTATTTATTTTTAAATTTAATTTAGGGGCAGCACGGTGGCACAGTGGGTATCACGTTCGCCTCACAGCAAGAAGGTTGTTGGTTCGAGCCTTAGCTGGGTCAGTTGGCATTTCTGTTTGGAGTTTGCATGTTCTCCCCATGTTGGTGTGGCTTTTCTCCGGGTGCTCTGGTTTCCCCCACAAGTCCAAAAACATGTGATAGTGTATGGATGAATTGGGTAAGCTTAATTGTCAGTAGTGTAAGAGTGTGTATAATTTAATTTGATTAATCTTGATTTCTCTTTTGACATAAAATTATTTTACTCTATTTGTAGATTATTTTGCTTGTTTTAAGGAAAGACTCACTTCATTTTGACTCAATCCTTAAAAGCAAGACAATCTTTTTTTACTTGTCTAGAAAATGCTTCTTGATTTTAGGATTTTAAAAAACTATTTGGACTAGAAACAAGACAAAAACTCTTAATAATAAAAGCATTTTTAGCAGTGTATAAATGCACTGATATACAATACAGTGTGTGTGAGTCAGACAGATGCATTCTGTGCTGGAAGTGTCATTGCATTGAGTTTTATGAATGAATGCATGGATGGAGAATAACTGGAAAATTGCAGGGTTTGAGTCTCAGCACTGACTCGGGATCAGTTTGTTTGCGAATCAGGGTCAGACAGACACAATGACGTCGGTTCCACCTGTGACAGGACCACCAATTTACCCTTTCCATATTTGTGTGTTTCTCAGCAGCAGAAGTCATCATAGTTGGTCAACTAAGAGCGCAGTGAATGGGGGAGTGCAACAGATTATTATTTTACAATCCTATTTGCTAAAATAATGAAAGAAAACTCCACGATGGGGTTATCAAGACTTTCAGAAGAAGGAAAAATCAGTGTGAGACTTTGTAAAAGTTCCCCCCTCCACATTTAACCTCAGCTTGTATAGAGGATGGTGACTGTAACTCTGCATTCAGTGATGGTGTTATGAAGCGGACAGGAGACAGAGGTAAGGAAACGTTAGGGTGTTTATTAAATGACAACAAGGAGCACATGAAGGATAGCCAGGAGGATCAGGAATGATGTTGGGGTCTTTTCCTCCGTGGCTGGGTAACAGGAATACACGAGGATGGACAGCACACACCAGATACAGCTGACAGAGGATGACACAGACTTGGAAGGACTGGAAGACAGGACGATTCGGGAGGACCAGGAAGACTAGGAGGAATACAAAGAGAACAGGTAAGTAAATCGTTTGTTTTAGCTGAGGATGACTACGCTGAGTGGTCGCTCAGTTGTCCGCTTTCGTCGAGACGAGCCCGGACAATGAGCGACTGGAGTGCTGTGCTTTTATCTGGTGCTCGTGAATGTGATGCAGCTGTGTGCTCATTAGAAGTCAGGTGATGGTGATCTTCGTGAGTGGGGGGTCGTGAGAGCCTGACCAATCCATGACAGTACCCCCCTCCCCAGGGCCCGCTCCTGAGGGCCGACACCTCCGACGCCGTGGTGGTCTCCCTCTGCCTCTAGGCGCTGGGAACTCAGGGTGGCTCTCATGAAACTCCACCATGAGACTAGGATCGAGAATATCAGCTCTGGGAACCCATGTCCTTTCTTCGGGGCCGTACCCTTCCCAGTCCACCAGGTACTCCAACTGGCCACCACGACGTCGGGAACGCAAGATCTCCTTCACTGCGTAGACGGCTCCTTCTTCTAGGAGCAGTGGAGGAGGGGGTTCCTCTTCGTGGTCAGGCTCTGTGGAGGGAAGAACAGGATCGTGATAGGGTTTCAGGAGTGATACGTGGAATGTAGGGTGAATACGGTAGTGAGAGGGTAATTGTAGTTTGTAGGTGACGGGGTTAACCTGTTCCACGATGGTGAAGGGACCAACAAATCGGGGACTTAACTTGCGAGAGGGCAGTCGCATGCGTATGTCCCGGGTGGATAGCCACACCTTTTGTCCGGGTGTGTATCTGGGTTCTTCAGACCTTCTCCTATCGGCGGTTACCTTGCTTCGACGGACTGCCCTCTGCAGATGTTGATGAGCCTCGTCCCAGACTCTCTCGCTCTCCCGGAACCAGTGATCCACTGCGGTGTCAGTGGACACACCCGTATGGAGTGTCCCCTTCGTCCCATTCGGACTTCAGTGAGTGTATTCAGTACGAATATTGAACAATGTAAACCACTTACTACCACCGTACAAATAACTACTGCCTCTATTTCTCTCCTTGTCACAGCCCTCATCGACTCCGGGTCAGCAGGGAACTTCATCTCCCAATCCCTCTGTCGTTCCGCTGATGTCAGTCTTCCAGACTCTATTATCATGGGTTCTGGTTCTGGAGAGGCTGTTGACTCAGGCGATTGGAGGAGTGCAGACGAGGGGGTGATGGTGTCCTGTTGATAGGAACGGAGACGATCGGAACATCGGAGAGAATGTTGGATGAATCTCTCCAGACCCATTGTATCATCTAATGTGGCCAGTTGGATTCGGAGCGTGGGTTCCAAGCCGAGCCGGTACGTGGTCAACAACGATCTCTCATTCCATCCACTTGCAGCTGCTAGAGTGCGAAACCGGAGAGCATATTCCTGTGTAGATAGAGTACCTTGCTTTAGATGATACAGCTGCTCTCCAGCGGCTACTTCCCCATCAGAACGTCCAAACACCTCTTTGAAATACTCCGTGAAGGTAGTGATGGAATTCATGACCGGCCCGGCTTGGTTCCAGATCGTCTCAGCCCATTTAAGTGCAGGTCCAGAGAGTAGAGATACGATGTAGGCGATCTTCGACTTATCTGTGGGATATAGAGAAGGTTGCATTTCGAATATGAGGGAACATTGTAACAGAAAACCATTGCACTCCCCCGCTCCGCCTGAGTAGGGCGCTGGTCGGGCCATGGGACTGGAAGGAAGGGCCGAAGAAGAAACTGTGGAGGCGGAAGTGCTCGGTGCTGGTGGTGCGTTGGAAAGTGGAGCTGGTGGCTGTAGAATCCGCTTCAACTGGTCCACCAGCTCTTGAAGGTGATCGGGGGTGCTCATGTTGTCGTCGTTAAGGGTCCGGGCTTCTGTTATGAAGCGGACAGGAGACAGAGGTAAGGAAACGTTAGGGTGTTTATTAAATGACAACAAGGAGCACATGAAGGATAGCCAGGAGGATCAGGAATGATGTTGGGGTCTTTTCCTCCGTGGCTGGGTAACAGGAATACACGAGGATGGACAGCACACACCAGATACAGCTGACAGAGGATGACACAGACTTGGAAGGACTGGAAGACAGGACGATTCGGGAGGACCAGGAAGACTAGGAGGAATACAAAGAGAACAGGTAAGTAAATCGTTTGTTTTAGCTGAGGATGACTACGCTGAGTGGTCGCTCAGTTGTCCGCTTTCGTCGAGACGAGCCCGGACAATGAGCGACTGGAGTGCTGTGCTTTTATCTGGTGCTCGTGAATGTGATGCAGCTGTGTGCTCATTAGAAGTCAGGTGATGGTGATCTTCGTGAGTGGGGGTCGTGAGAGCCTGACCAATCCATGACAGATGGATGGTGCTGTGGAAAAGCTCATCTGCTGGGATTGTTCCTGAAATATGCACGCGTGTCTCTCAGGATAAAAGGGTCAAACATGACTGCTTATCACATGCATGGGTGAATGGTGTTTTATTTCTTTTTTCAGCACAAAAATCCACTGCTGGAATGTGGTAATAAAATAAAATAAAATAAAATAAAATAAAATAAAATAAAATAAAATAAAATAAAATAAAATAAAATAAAATAAAATAAAATAAAATAAAATAAAATAAAATAAAATAAAATAAAATAGTGAAATTAAATTAATTGAAATTAAATAAAAAATTTAAAATAATAAATAAAATAAAATCAAATGAAATTAAGATAAAATAAAAAATATAAAATAATAATATTAAATTAAAAAAGAATAAATAAAATAAAATATAATAAAATAAAATAAAATATAAATAGTGAAATTAAATTAAATGAAATTAATAAAAAAATAAATAAATAAATAAAATTAAATTAAATTAACTTAAATTCGCGGTGGCACAGTAGGTAGTGCTGTCGCCTCACAGCAAGAAGGTCGCTGGTTCGAGCCTTGGCTGGGTCAGTTGGCGTTTCTGTGTGGAGTTTGCATGTTCTCCCTGTGTTCGTGTGGGTTTCCTCCGGGTGCTCCGGTTTCCCCCACAGTCCTGCGGTACAGGTAAATTGGGAAGGCTAAATTGTCCGTAGTGTATGAGTGTGAATGAGCATGTATGGATGTTTCCCAGAGATGGGTTGTGGCTGGAAGGGCATCCGCTGCATAAAACATGTGCTAGATAAGTTGGCAGTTCATTCTGCTGTGGCCACCCCAGATTAATAAAGGGACTAAGCCGAAAAGAAAATGAATGAATAAAATTAAATAAAATAAAACAAAAAATAAAAATAAAATAATAAAATTAAAAAATAAATAAATGAATACAAATAAAATTAAAATGATACAATAAAAAAGAGTAAAATAAAATAATAAAATAAAATAAAATAAAATAGACTAATAGATTAAAACAACATAAAAAACAACATAAAATAAAACAAAATAAAAGATCTATCTAATAAAATAAATATCTAATAAATTAAAATAAAATAAAATAATATATTAAAACAAAACAAAAAATAAAACAAAAATAATGAATAAATTAAATAAAAGTTAATTATTAATATAAAATATTTATTATTATATAATTGTAAATTATAAATTATTTTATTTTATAACACTGCAGTATCTATACATATTTATATACAGCTGAAGTCACAATTATTAGCCCCCCTGTTCATTTTTTCCCCCAATTTCTGTTTAGCGTAGAGCAGATTTCTTCAACACATTTCTAATCATAATAGTTTTAATAACTCATCTCTAATAACTGATTTATTTTCTCTTTGCCATGATGACAGTAAATATTATCAGACTAGATATTTTTCAAAATACTAGTATTCAGCCTAAAGTGACATTTAAAGGCTTAACTAGGGTAATTAGGCAGGTTAGGGTAATTAGGCAAGCTATTGTATAACGATGGTTTGTTCTGTAGACTATCGAAAAATATATAGCTATAAGGGGGCTAATAATTTTGACCTTAAAATGGATTTAAAAAAAATTAAAAACTGCTTTTATTCTAGCTGAAATAAAACAAATCGGACTTTCTCCAGAAGAAAAAATATTATCAGACATACTGTGAAAATTTCCTTGCTCTGTTAAACATCATTTGGGAAATATTTAAAACAGAAAAAAACTATTCAAAGAGTGTGTGTGTGTGTGTGTGTGTGTGTGTGTGTGTGTGTGTGTGTGTGTGTGTGTGTGTGTGTGTGTGTATACTGTATAATTTGAGTCATATGCACTTATATTATTTGAGTATCATTAGATATTTAGAGTATTAGTAACTTAAATATTTTCAGTTCAGTTATCAAATCCTGCAGGCTTATTGAACTCAATACAGGACATTTCTGGCAGATGCTTTCAAATCTACAGAGTTAAAGGAATAGTCAAACCATTTTTTTCTGCAGTGAACTTATCGTTCTCAATAATCATTTATACAAGATGTCACAGTTTCTAGAGGCGAAGGCTGTCATGTCTTCACTTTTGGAGAGAATCGAGAAACGGAGCTCACAGTTTCTTCCATTAGCAGCTGTCACAGTGTGTTCAGCGTGTGTTTTATAACATTATCTGACGATGAGTCCGTGTGTGAACGCTCCTCACACACTCGCGCTCACAGTTTGACTGCTGCTAAAGATACAGCATGTCCTCTTAGCACTTTCGACAGACAATTATTGGCGGATTCTCTGCTGTATGTGGAGAATGAAATCTTTGAGCTCATCTGAAGCCGCTGAACAGATGGCTTCCTTCAGGTCCTGTACCTTCTCAACAGAACAGCCAGGAGATTTTACAACAGTTCTGTCTGGTTCTTGAATCTGATTGGCTGATAGCCGTGCGATATTCTGCAATAACAGCCCTCATAGGCTGCATTTACACTGCAGATCTTGATGATCAATTCTGATTTTGTGACTGAATCCGATTTTTTTGATGACCTGCTTACATCATCTTTTAAAAGTGACTCGTATCCGATCGTCAGCATTTACACAGCACACGGCAAAGGCGCAGTGACCAGGAAAAAAAAGAGCGGGCGCTGACTAACAGCTGATAATTAAAGAGCGCTCTTTTCTCTATTCCTGTATGTAATCTGTTCACAGCTGTTGACAAGCTGTTTTACTATAGTTTATGACAGAAAGGTTCTCATTTGTCCATCTTCTTTTGATATATAGGCTTTTTTTTAAACCTTCAGGCATCTTAATGTCATGTCCATGGCAGGATTTATGCACGTGATGTATGCACTAGTTTTATATTCGTTTATATTGGTTATGTGGCAGACATTGCTCTCTCTCGCTCTCGTTTACATGCTTAAATACCTGTGCGATATGACAATATAAAAGCTGTTTAAGTCCTCGTGTGTGAGATTTAAGGTTTGCGACTCTGCTGAAGTCTGTTCTGAAATGAAAGCGTTAGAATTGACGTCATTCGCTACGGTTTTTAATAACGCGCGACTCGCATTGACAGGTGAAAATCCGATCTACCTGCAGACACGAGGGCACAGATCCGATTCATATCGGATCAATTTCCACATATGAACAAGGCCTGAATCTGACTTGAGTAAATATGAATCCATGTGATTTGTTCCTGCTTACATGTACACGGGCCATATCCGATCTGTGCGACATGGGAGAAGAAAATCAGAATTGAGTCACTTGAACAGTGCAGTGTAAATGCGGCCACACAGCCTCTTCACTCTTGTGTATTACTCCGCCCACATAGAGTGACAGCAGATCATTAAACTCACTACAGTTTGACAAATATTTCAGCTGCTGGACAACATAATGTACTTCTGAGGCTTTTTTAAGTAAAGATGTAGTTGTTTTGATTGTAACAGTTTATTTATAAGGATAGTGCCTATTTTAAATATTTATAATTTTAGAAAAATTCAGCACATCTGCGGCCATCAGCCTGTCACACTGAGAAGAGCAAAGATAGCTGATATAATATAATAAATCCTTCAGGGAAGAACACTCATCGTT
>NC_079439.1:72097175-72104675 GCF_903798145.1 Danio aesculapii
ATATTTACATAAATTAATATATATATATATATATATATATATATATATATATATATATATTATATATATATATATATATTATCAATTTATTTATTTATTTATTTATTTATTTCTTCATTATTTACTGATTAATTAATTAATAAATAAATAAATAAATAAATGAACAAAAAAATAAATAAATGAATAAATGAACAAAAATAAATAAATAAATAAATAAAATAAATAAAAAAGAAATAAAGAAATGAATAAATAAATAAATAAATAAATGAACAAAAAAATAAATAATAAAAATAAATAAATAAATAAATAAAGAAAGAAAAAAGAAATAAAATAAAGAAAGAAATGAATGAATGAATAAATAAATAAATAAAGAAACAAAGAAAGAAATTAACAAATAAATAAATAAATAAATAAATAAATTAATTTATTCATTTACTCATTTATTTATTTATTTATTTATTTATTTATTTATTTATTTATTTATTTATTTTTATTATTTTTTTTTTGTTCATTTATTTATTTATTTATTTATTCATTTCTTTATTTCTTTTTTATTTATTTTATTCATTTTATTTATTTTATTTATTTTATTTATTTATTTATTTATTTTTTCTTTCTTCCTTTATTTTTTTTGTTTTTTGTTTTTTGTTGTTCATTTATTCATTCATTTATTTATTTATTCATTAATTTCTTTCTTTGTTTCTTTGTTTCTTTATTTATTTATTCATGCATTTAATTATTTATTTATTTATTTATTATTTATTTTATTTAACTTTTTTGTTCATTTATTCATTTATTCGTTTATTTATTCGTTCATTTATTTATTTATTTATTTATTTATTTATTTATTCGTTAATTTCTTTCTTTGTTTCTTTCTTTCTTTCTTCATTTATTCATTTATTTGTTCATTTACTCGTTCATTTAATAATTTAGTTGTTAGCTAATTTATTTATTTATTTATTATTTGTTTATATATATATATATATATTTCACCAATTTCACACCACAAACATATAATCAACCTCCTGTTTCTTTGTGATAACTTTAAGGTAAATTTTAAGGCCTTATTTGGACAATATTAAGAGTTCACCAAACGCCTCCCTGCATTTTAGGAATGACATATTGGCTCATTTACATAACTTTGAAAGTGAGTCTTAATCATCAAAATGAGCTCATCTTTATTCCAGTCATTTACAGGATGAATTATAATGTTCTGTTTCTAATAGCCAATTTCCCCAAACACGCTCGCTTCAGATGCTAATCCATCACTTTTCAAGGAAGTCATGACAAATTGTTCGAAACAGAAATTAGTAGTTCATCACTTGACTGGAGTCTTTTATAATTGATATTAAATCAAGCAGAGGTTATGTTTATAAAGCTTTAGCTGCTGCTTTCTATTACTTTTGCTTATTTTGAGAGCATACATTTTCACTAAAAATTGTTTAAGGAGTGCAGTAATATTTTTAAACATTAGCTGAATTACAATTGGTTCAAAATACCCATTAATGAGTTGCCAAAATGTTTAAAACAAATGTGATACTATATTTCTCCCTATTACAAACACATGTTGCCTTGTAACATACACCTGTCCAACTGCTTGTTAACGCACATTTCTAATCAGCCAATCACATGGTAGTAACTGAATGCATTTAGGCGTGTAGACATGGTCAAGACGATCTGCTGCAGTTCAATCCGAGCATCAGCATGGGGAAGAAAGGGGACTTTGAAGTGACTTTGAACGTGGCATGGTTGTTGGTGCCAAATAGGCTGGTCTGAGTATTTCAGAAACTGCTGATCTACTGGGATTTTCACGCACAACCATCTCTAGAGTTTACAGAGAATGGTCCAAAATAGAGGAAAATATCCAGTGAGCGGCAGTTCTGTGGGCGCAAATGCCTTGTTGATGCCAGAGGTCAGAGGAGAATGGCCAGACTGGTTCCAGCTGATAGAAAGGCAACAGTAACTCAAATAAACACTCGCTACAACCGAGGTCTGCAGAAGAGCATCTCTGAACACACAACACGTCCAACCTTGAGGCAGATGGGCTACAGCAGCAGAAGACCACACCAGGTGCCACTCCTGTCAGCTAAGAACAGGAAACTGAGGCTACAATTCACACAGGCTCACCAAAACTGGACAATAGAAGATTGGAGAAACGTTGCCTGGTCTGATGAGTCTCCATTTCTGCTGCCACATTCGGATGGTCGGCTCAGAATTTGGCATCAACAACATGAAAGCATGAATCCCATCCTGCCTTGTATTAAAGCTTCAGGCTAGTGGTGGTGGTGTAAATATGTGGGGGATATTTTCTTGGCACACTTTGGGCCTGTTAGTATCAATTGAGCATCACATCAACGCCACAGCCTACCTGAGTATTGTTGCTGACCATGTCCAACCCTTTATGACCACAGTGTCTCCATTATCTGATGGCTACTTCCAGCAGGATAATATGCCAAGTCATAAAGCACGAATCATCTCAGACTGGTTTCTTGAACATGACAATGAGTTCACTGTACTCAAATGGCCTCCACAGTCACCAGAGCTCAATCCAATAGAGCACCTTTGGGATGTGATGGGACAGGAGAATCACATCATGGATGTGCAGCCGACAAATCTGCAGCAACTGTGTGATGCTATCGTGTCAATATGGAGCAAAATCTCTGAGGAATATTTCCAGTACCTTGTTGAATCTACGCCACGAAGGATTGAGGTTGTTCTGAAGGCAAAAGGGGGTCCAACCAGGTACTAGTTAGGTGTACCTAATAAAGTGGCCAGTAAGCGTATATACATTTATATAAATATAAATATATTTTAACTCAACAGTTGGGTTTGTCCATATTTTGTCTAAATCTAAGTTAAAACAACCCAGCATTTTTAGAGCATTAGTAGTAATTTAGTTATAATTACTAATAAAAAAATTATCCATAATCCTAATGTTGGTGAACAATAGTTTAGGCCATCATATATAAATATAAACAGGCAGATAATATAATATTCAGAGTTAATTAGTAATTTAACTAACTAACTAAATAATACATTTTATGTTTATTTAATGAAATTTATATTCTGTGCAATGATTAGTTCATTTGGGGAATAATAATAAAAAAAAAATAAATAAATAAAAAATAATAATAATAATATAAATAATAATATAAATAATAATATAAATAATAATAATAATAATAATAATAATAATAATAATAATAATAATAATAATAATAATACAATAATAATAATAATAATACAACAACAACAACAACAACAACAACAATAATAATAATAATAATAATAATAATAATAATAATACAATAATAATAATAATAATAATAATAGAATAATAATAATAATACAACAACAACAACAATAATAATAATAATAATAATAATAATAATAATAATAATAATAATAATAATAATAATAATAATAATAATACAACAACAATAATAATAACAAAACAACAACAATAAAAATAATAATAATTCTTGTTATTATTGTTTCTGTTGTTGTTGTTTTCTTCTTCTTCTTCTTCTTATTGTTATTATTCATTCATTCATTCATTCATTTTCTTTTCAGTTTAGTCCCTTTATTAATCAGGGGTCGCCACAGCGGAATGAACCACCAACTTACCCAGCACATGTTTTACGCAGCAGATGCCTTTTCAGCCGCAACCCATCTCTGGGAAACATCCACACACACTCATTCACACTCGTACACTACAGACAATTTAGCTGACACAAGCCTCGGCTGAGTCAGTTGGTGTTTCTGTGTGGAGTATGCATGTTCTCCCTGCGTTTGCGTGGGTTTCCTCCGGGTGCTCTGGTTTCCCCCACAGTCCAAAGACATGTGGTACAGGTGAATTGGGTTGGCTAAATTGTTCGTAGTTTATGAGTGTGAATGAGTGTGTATGGATGTTTCCCAGAGATGGGTTGCAGCTGGAAGGGCATCCGCTGTGTAAAACATATGCTGGATAAGTTAGTGGTTCACTCCGCTGTGGCGATTCCGGATAAATAAAGGAGATAAGCCGAAAAGAAACTGAATGAATGAATGTTATGCATTATCAAATCAAATAAAATGGAGTTCTCTGTTTTCACCAATCACCCCTTCATATTGTTCTTGTGTCTGTGTGTATAGTATATGAATGCTTAAGTTAATATAAGTGCATGTGTGCTTTTCCTGCTGATGTCAGTTTGGGCGTCTCTGCATGTGTGGCAGCTGGAGATCAGAGTCTGCTCCAGCATTTCTTCAGTGGTCTGGCCTATAAAACATTACAGCAGTGCAGCGCTGCGGCTCTTTAGCTTGTAAACGGCTGCTATTAAATAATGAAGGCTGAGTTAACAAGCATATAAAGAACTGACAGCCTGACGGGCTCCTGTCACTGTCACTGCAGAGCTTACTGGCAGGACACACACATCTCACCAGCAGGGGTCACTGCTCAGCCAATGATGGAGATTCAGACGCACACGCATGCACGCACACACACTACAGATGTGCAGTGAACAATAGCTTATATATAGTTGATCAGAAGAGGTCAACAGAAGTTTGAACATCTTCAGTGCTCAATATCACAGTGAACTCAATTTATTCGGTCTGTTTCTCCTCCCTTTTTGCGTTCTGCCAGCTCTGCGCAGTTACTCATACAGTATAAAGTGATCATAAAACCAGGGATTTCCGCACAGCTCCAGAAAGAACTGGATTAAACCGTGGGTTAACATGCAGAGATGTTAAATCTGTGCTTATCCATCCACGGGACGCGTCTCCCTGCGGGCCGACATGGTAAAAACCTCCCCTGCATCAGGTAAAATTAGCACCATTACGTCAGGCTTGAAATGCGATTGCTTGCGGTTGCCAGATATGATGCCTCTTTCGTCCTAAAACTAGATTTGAGTCTGGAAACTAGTCTGGAAACTGCATTTGAAATCACTTTGATCAGATTTTTTTTTTCAATAAATACATTTGAGTCCACTTTTATTTTCCTGCTGCTTATTTACAGATGAAGTCAGAATTATTAGCCCCCCTGTATATATTTTCCCTCAATTTCTGTTTAACGGAGAGCAGATTTTATTCAACACATTTGTAAACATAATAGTTTTAATAGCTCATCTCTAATAACTGATTTATTTTCTCTTTGCCATGATGACAGCACATACTATTAGACTAGATATTCTTCAAGACACTAGTATTCAACTTAAAGTGACATTTAAAGGCTTAATTAGGTTAGTGCATTTTCTGCCATGAAACTCTATGCGCGCGCAGGCTGATAGGTCACATAATCTGCCCCTGCATCATTAACTACATGGCCTGCATCATTAACCTTAGCAGCCAATGAGCTTGCTCCTCATCAGTTTAAATGCTCCAAGACATGCTAAGCTGCAGTGCATTTTCGGAGACCCTCCTCCACCCCAGCTCCACCTGTGTTTAGATCTGCTAGAGGGGTTATATGCATATTAGGTTTGCAGCAGCAGCGTGTTATATTCTGAGACAGCATGTCTGTGAATATACTGGCAGTAGCAGGTCTTGGTACTTGCTCTGCCACAATAATCAAAGCAGCAGCAGCAGCGTAGCAGATCTATACCACCAAGACCAAATACATCAACATTGCCATATACATATCCATTACCATACTAAATGCAAAGAGTGCTCATGCCAGAAATGAGGTTAATCAGGTCAATCAGGCAAGTCATTGTATAACAGTGGTTTATTCTGTTGACAATCTAAAAATAAAACATTATTTAAAGGTGCTGTATGTAAGTTTTTTACGCGTCTGCATTATAAAGTACCAAAATATGTTTGCAGATATTTCAGAAACATGCTAAGTCAACATTTTTGTTTATCTGAAAAACAATGCTGAAGTCAGATATTCTGCTTTGAGAATGTGAGATACGTGCAGGAACGGCTGTCTTTGTTTTGGTCCCTTTAACCCACCCACTGCCAGTTTGGCCAATTATATTTCAGCACCCCAAGTTGTCTTAGTGGAAAACCACATATTTCATTCATTCATTCATTCATTCGTTCGTTCGTTCGTTCGTTCATTCGTTCGTTCGTTCGTTCGTTCGTTCGTTCATTCATTCATTCATTCATTCATTCATTCATTCATTCATTCATTCATTCATTAATTCATTCATTCATTTAATCATTCATTCATTTATTCATTAATTCATTCATTCATTCATTCATTTAATCATTCATTCATTCATTCATTCGTTCATTCGTTCATTCATTCTTTCATTCATTCTTTCATTCATTCATTCATTCATTATTTCAGAAAGGCCCTCAAAGCATGTGCTCGTGACCGAAATGCAACATCTGGTGGACAGCAGCAGCCTCTGAAATGAGATGCAGATTCAGAGTTCCACATGAGGTGGTTATTAACTAGCAAATAATATAAATATGTTGCAAGTAAACATTAGATGAGCAGGTTACATTTTAACCCCTTATCGTAACAACACGCTATGTGACGAGATTTGCAGTGATAAGCAATTTGGCTGTTTGCACAAGACGAAACATGACAGGAATGTAAATACAGCCATTCAGAAACACAGAATAGTGCACTCACTGCACTCCAGTGAAATGTTAAGGTTTATAATCTAATTAAACCTCTTTAACATTAATAAATGTAGATGCTGACTTGGACTTTGGACTGCGGGTGGAAATGGCGCAGACCCTTGATAATGTCTCTGGGGCCCCCTAAATGTATGGGCCCTAAGAATTTTCCTAACTTCACCCAACCCCCCCCCCTACCAGCGGCGCCCCTCTCTTGCTGAGCCAAAGTGATGTAAATGCTAAAGGTCTTTGTCTTTGGGTGGTACTTTCATACTTTCAAGCTGCTCAGGGCAGGTGAAACCTCAGGATCTTAAAGACCCTGAAACAAGATTTTCAACTAAACTTGTCATGCCTGTTTTCTATACACTGCCCCTCCTAAAACATATAACAGACACACTGGACAAATTAGAGTCATTTGAGACTACTCTTGTGTTAAGACACACCTGTAGGCTCTTGCAGACTCGTGGACTTCTTGAAGATGCTGTTTGACTGCAGAACTACCACTACATCTCAATAAAGACTTCTGCTCGAGTCTCCTGGACTGGGTTCTCATTTTTCCAACATCTTCTCATGCACGCTTTACAGTGGTTGTTGTTTTTAATGCACATTTGACCTATAATGTCACGTGCAGAGAAAATATGTAAATGCAAACAAAACTCACTGACTCATCTAAAACTATGATGCATTTACTTTTAACCGCTGTAAAGTAAAAATTATGGCTTTCTTTGGATTCTTTGTCACAGCCTTGTTTGAGCACAGCATGCCCTCACATTATCGATCAGAATGTAATACCGCACCGAGGGAAGCCCAGATCTTTTGAAATGATGGATTTGGCTTTGTTCTTGAAGATTGAGTTAAAGCTAATATCTGGTTGGACCAGGCTTAATGGCAGTGCCTGACACTGACTGACGCTTTCTATAATTTGATACGAGACTTGCATGTCTCTGTGGATGAATCATG
>NC_079439.1:72112175-72129639 GCF_903798145.1 Danio aesculapii
TTATTTATTTATTTTTGTTGTATTTTTCTTCTTGTTTTATTTATTTATTTGTGTTATTTTATTTTGTTTTTTGTTCTGTTGTGTTTTGTTCTGTTTTTTTTTTTTTTTTTATTGAAATTTTCACATTTTATTTAAATTAATTTCTTTCTTTCTTTTTTTATTTGTTTATTTGTTGTTTTATTGAATATTGCTTAATTTAAATGAAATTTTTGTTGTATTTTACTTCTTGTTTTATTTATTTATTTGTGTTATTTTATTTTGTTCTTTTATGTTCTGTTCTGTTTTGTTTTTTATTTTATTTTTATTTAATTTTAAAATTTTATTTAAATGCTTTTGTTTTTTATTTATTTGTTTATTTATTGTTTTATTTATTTATTTTTGTTGTAGTTTACTTCTTGTTTTATTAATTAATTAATTTATTTATTCATTATTTGTGTTATCTACTTATTTTAGTTTAGTTTAGTTTTTATTTTACTTAAATTTTTATTTAATTTTAAATGCAATATTTATAATTACTATATTTTATTTATTTATTTATTTAGTTTTATTTAACTTTTTTCTGTTCTGTTTTTATTTTATTTTTATTTAATATAAATTATTTAGTTAAACATTTTATTTATTTATTTATTCATTTATTTATTTATTTATTTTTGCTTACTATGGATGTCTTCTCAACATTCTTCAAAATATTTAATCTTGTGTTGAACATTAAAACAAATCAATTAACAATACGGTTTTGAGAGCGAGTGCATGTTTGATTTTGCATGAATGATTTCTTTAATATACTGTCTCACATCTTACAACTATGATGAATTAATAATCTCCATTTCTTTACAGTTTGGTCTTGGCTGTGAGCTGTGTCTTATTCTAACCAAGGTCAAGGTTTGAGTAAGTTAGTGCATACGTTGGGGAATTTGTCTATTATTGGTCACTATGCATGCAGATTTTTGCTATGTGCTCTGAATAATAATGCACAATAAGATTATTTTCCATAGCAGGATATTAATATATCTTTAAACTGATAGACATCCATTGAATACTGACAGCTCATCTGAATATTTATAAATATAAGCAGTTATCAGCAATGATTCATATTTCCTTTTGAGCAAATCTGCTACAAATGTTTAAAAATACAGCCAAAGCAGACATCACGTTTAGCAGTACATGCATATTCTTAACCCAATTATGCTTAATAAATCAACAATTCAGATGCACGTATATCTGACAAAATAACATGTTATTGTTGGATACATAAATTATCCAAAACAATATTTAGTTGTGTGCCTTAATAATAATAATAATAATAATAATAATAATAATAATAATAATAATAATAATAATAATAATAAAATAACAATAAAAATAATAATAATAATAAATAAATAAATAAATTAATACAAAAAAGTAAAAACAAAATAAAATTATGTAAATAAAAAATAAAATAAAAAATAAATAAATAAATAAATAAATAAACAACGATACAAAAAAATAAATTAATTAACAACACTAAATAAATAAATAAATAAATATGTTCAAAAAAATGAAAACAAAATAAAGAAAATGAATGAATAAATGAAGGAGTAAATAAATAAATAAATAAACAACATTAAATAAATAAATATGTACACAAATTTTAAACAAAATAAAGAAGTCAATGAATGAATGAATTAATTAATTAATAAATTAATGAACGAATAAAATAAATAAATAAATAAATAAAAATAATAATACATGAATAATTAAATAAATATATATACATTAATAAAATAAATAATAAGGATGTAAAAAATAAAAAATAAATGAACGAATGAATAACTAAAAAAATTATAAAATAAAATAATATTAATAATAAATACATAAATAAATAAATAAATAAATAAATAAATAAAGATGTAAACCAAAAAATATACATATATATATATATATATATATATATATATATATATATACATATATATATATATATATATATATATATATATTTATATATATAATAAAATAAAAATAAGAATAAATACAATACTGTATACAGTGTCACTTTCTATTAAACGCAGGCTTAATATGAACAGTAAGTCTGTTTTAAATTATTTATAATCAATCATAACAAGTATGTAAATGTATCTATAGAGACGAACAACAACAGACCTTATACTGTTTTGTAACGACAGTTATAGCAACATTTATAATAGTGTTATTATTTATTAGTGATGCAATTAGTTTTTTAATGTACATATTCATATCACATTATACACTGATTTATAAGTATTAATTAGTTGGTCATGATTGTTCATCAATTAATTTTCCTTCGGTTAAGTCCCTTTATTCATTAGGGGTCACTGCAGCGGAATGAGGCGCCAACTGTTCCAGTAGTGGATGCCATTCCAGTACTGGGAAACACCAATACACACTCATTCACACATACACTCACTCATACACTACAGCCAATTTAGTTAATCAATTCCCCTACAGCACATGTGTTTGGATTGTGGGGGAAACCGGAGCACCCGGATGAAACCCACGCCAACACAGGGAGAACATGCACACTTCACACAGAAACCTTCTTGCTGTGAGGGGACAGTGCTAACCACTGAGCCACCGTGCCACCCTAAACGAAAATAAGTCAATATTACAACATTAATACAAGCTAATTGTACTTGACCTTGATTGTAAGTGACCTAAAATTTACAAGTGCAAATCGTTATGAGGATTTTTTCAAGTAAACCATATTGTAATGGGTCATTTCTATTTTATTTTATTTTACTTACACTGTTTTTGCCCAGCTTGTAAACACATTAACCTACTTTCTGTCTTTTTTAAAGCATGTGTGATATGTGGCAGAAACACATGTCTTTTCTACAGACTTAAGTGCATCCAGACCGAGCAAACATTTCCATACAGTAATGGAGTAAGAAATATAAAGCAAATTCAGAAGCTTTTCTGACCCTTTTGTGTCCTCATGTCATGCAGCAGAAGGAAAAGTGCTATAATCTGTATTTGTAATGACATAAGAGGATAATACATCATGTTTCCAGATGTTATAATACTCTTCTTGAGTGTTTAATGATTTATTAAACATGGCAAGCAGCATAAAAAATTTAGTTACATACATATATAATCAAGTTTTGATGTCACTACTGGGAAATGATCTGATTTATTAATGAAATCTGGTAAACACTGTGTGTTTTCATTGCTGGGTTACTGGTTCATATGTAAGCCACTGTTCTGTTGATTTGTCATATAATAATATCATTAAAATAATATTCATTAATCCCACTACACCCTACTGAAAAATCCCACTGTAGGGTTCTGAATCTGTGACTACCTATAATAAATAAATAAATAAATAAATAAATAGATAGATAAATAAATTAATAAATAAATAAATACAAATTAAATAAAGAAATAAATAATTAAATAAATAATAAAGATGTACAAAAAATTTAAAACAAAATAAAATAAAGTAAATGAATGAATGAATAAATAAAATAATAATAGTAATAAATTAATTATTATTAATATTAATATTAATAATAATAATAATAATAATAATAATAATAATAATAGATACACAAATAGATAAATAATAATAATAAGAATAATAAGAATAATAATAAAAATAAATACACAAATAGATAAATAATAATTATAATAACAATAATAATAAGAAGAAGAATAATATTAATAAATACACAAATAGATAAATAATAATGATAATAACAACAACAATAATAATAATAATAATAATATTAATAATAATAATAAATAGATAAATAATAATAATAATAATAATAATAATAATAATAATAATAATAATAATAATAATAATAATAAATAGATTAATAAATAAATAATACAAAAAAGTAAAAGCAAAATAAAATGTGAATAAATAAACAACAATAAATAATTATTTATTAATTAACAACATCAAATGAATAAATAAATATGTAAAAAATGAAAACAAAATAAAATAAAGTAAATAAATAAATGAATGAATGAGTAAATGAATGAATGAACGAATGAATAAATAAATAAATAAACAACATTAATTCAACAAATATATAAACAACATTAATTAAAGAAACAAATTAACAACATTAAATAAACAAATAAATAACTAAATATGTACAAAAATTTAAAACAAAATAAAATAAAGTAAATTAATGAATGAATAAATAAAAATTTATAATAAATAAATAATTAAATAAATAATCCATCCATCCATCCATCCATCCATCCATTCATTTATAATAATTAATTAATTAATAATTCATTCATTCATTCATTTTCTTGTCGGCTTAGTCCTTTTATTAATCCGGGGTCGCCACAGCGGAATGAACCACCAACTTATCCAGCACATGTTTTATGCAACATAAAGGATGCCCTTCCAGCCGCAACCCATCTCTGGAAAACACCCATACACACTCATTCACACACATACACTACGGACAATTTAGCCTTCCCAATTTACCTGTACCGCATGTCTTTGGACTGTGGGGGAAACCGGAGCACCCGGAGGAAACCCACACGAACGCCACTGCGTTGCCCTAATTAATTAATTAATTAATTAATTAATTAATACAAAAAAGCAAAAACTAAATAAAATAAATTAATAAATAAACAATTAATTAATTAATGCTAAACTTTTATGAAATAAGTACTGCTATATTTCAAGTGTCAAATTTTTATTAATATTTGCCTGTATAATATAATCATTTAAAAGGTTCTGCTGGATATTTTCACAGCACAAATGACCTCAGTTTACACAACAAGAAATCCATGTGCCACGATTAAAAAAGAATAACAATACACCGGTTGACCCAGATCATACAGTAAACCCAGGTACACTGTAAAAAGCGAATCTACAGACTTTGAGCAAATGCGTTTGAATAAATATTTCTCCAGTTTTTATCATATTTTCATTAATATCATTGAATAATAAGTGTAAGACAATCTGATGGGTATAGGATAAAGATGTCAGGACACTGTGATTAATTATTCTGGGTTATTTCAATAAGCTGTCAGCATACTGGTGTGTATGTAAACTTGCTAATTGAGTGAAAGGCTAGAAACAATAATGTTAATAATGACGTCTTTAAAATCATCCACACAGAAACACAGAAGCAGAGTTGAGCTCAACAGCCAAGATGCCTTTGCATAGGAAACATTTATCTTTATTTCCAGCCACTGAAATGGTTTTCTGGCTTTGACAGAGCCGTTGCAGTGTTTAGATCACGGCTGACACACAACACTGATGAGTTAATAAAGATGAAGTGTTTTTATGTTCATCAGAAGAACTGCTCACCATCTAACGCAAGCAAATCTGACAGCAGCAAGTGGACATGAAAGTGTCGTGTAGTAGGCTATCAATTAATTTCAATTTATATTAAACTAGAGGCCTTCATACACTGAAAAAAAAATATTCAAAGATGATTCCTTGCATTTACTCATATTTTTTTTACGTTAAGTGGTTGTAAACAATTTATTTGGGCTGAATTTAAACAAACAAATTAAGTTGAACATTGCTCAATTTAATTTGTTTGTTTAAATTCAACAACAAAATGCAACAGTTTTGCATGCAACACTGTTTTCAGTGTAGAAACAAAATCACTCTGAAGTCAGGCCAGAACAAATACCTATGTATATATATCCAATATATCTACACTGTAAAGAAATATAATGTTGAAAATTCAGCTCTACACTGTCTGACAAAAGTCTTGTCGTTGATCTCAGTTGTAAGAACAACAAATAATATCTTGACTTCTAGTTGGAAAAGTGTCAGAAGGTGGATTTCTCTGATAAATCATCTGTTGATCTGCATCTCAATCATCACACATACTGCAGAAGACCTACTGGAACCTGTATGGACCCAAGATTCTCACAGAAATCAGTCAAGTTTGGTGAGGGAGAAATTATGGTTTGGGGTTACATTCAGCATGGGGGTGTGCGAGAGATCTGCAGAGTGGATGATCAACATCAACAGCCTGAGGTATCAAGACATTTGTGCTGCCCATTACATTACAAACCACAGGAGAGGGTGAATTCTTCAGCAGGATAGCGCTCCTTCTCATACTTCAGCCTCCACATCAAAGCTCCTGAAAGCAGAGAAGGTCAAGGTGCTCCAGGATTGGCCAGCCCAGTCACCAGACATGAACATTATTGAGCATGTCTGGGGTAAGATGAAGGAGGAGGCATTGAAGATGAATCCAAAGAATCTTGATGAACTCTTTGCTATTCCAGATGACTTTATTAATCAGTGATTTGAGTCATTGCAGAGATGTATGGATGCAGTCCTCCAAGCTCATGATGGAGTCAGACACAATATTCATTCTGTTTCCACTGCAGCATGACCACATATTCTATACTGGACATTATTGAAGGTTCAGTGACCAGACTTTTGTCTAAGCAAAGTCAGACCTTACTGTCCTAATGAAATCATTCAAAATCAAGGCATGATCAGATTTTATTGTGCTCAAACATGTGTAATCTAGAGGCCTTTGCCTTTCATATAAGCCACTTCTGATACCAAATGATCAACTAGAAGTCAAGTTATTATTTGTTCTTCCTAAAATAATGTATAAGAAATATTGTATAGAGGAATAAGGGTGTAAAATAACAAAAAACACACTGGCAGTTTATTACAAGGGTTTTGTTGTGTAATACACCACACCAACCCAGACAATATAGCACTTTAAACTATATAAAATGGTCATAAAAATCAATTTTTTAAATCTATAATGCATGATTATAAGCTGTCATGGCTTTGCAATAAAAAAATGGATATAAGGGAAGTCAATGGGGCAAAAACAGCCTCCAACACAACGAAAGGGGAGTCAGTTTGAACAGTACACAAGGGTTGAGACACCCTGATAATAATAAACCCAAACTGACCTGAAGGTCATCTGAAAGACCTGACCCAGGATCAGCTGCTGGCTCTTGTTGTTGTATCCGTGCAGCATCTCGCTGAAGAGTGTGTTGTTGAAGCGCGAGTCTTGTTTTGGACATTTGGGTCCTTCACAGTGATCGGCCAACAGAAGACAAGAGCGACCGTCAGCCGCCAGCTTATATTCCTGCACACACCTGACACACACGCACACACGCACACACACACAAATTTTGTATGATTTATTATTTACAGTTTTAATTAGTTTCATATATATATATATCCCATTATTTAAGTTGAATACAGATGAATTGCAACAAACTGTGGTGAAATCAGGAAATTCAAAATGATAGAGACATATTTTTTTTTCACATAAACAAGTACCATTTGAAATTTAGACACTAGGGGCTCTATTTTAATGATCTAGACACAAAGTCTAAAGCACATGATGCATTAAGAGTGTGTCTGAATCCACTTTTGCTATTTTAAGGATTGATAAATCCGCTCTGCGCCCCGGCGCATGGTCTAACAGGGTTGTGCTTATTCTCTTAATGAGTTCTGGGTGTATTTTGAGAATAACGTGCATTAAACCAATCAGAGTCTCATCTCCCATTCCCTTTAAAAGTCGGTTGGATCGTGTCATGGTGCATTTGCTATTTACATGGTGACTTTATAAGTGTTAAAACTGAACTCTTCACTAGTGAGAAAACAGTTAAACAGAGCATCTGCAGCGCGAGGATAAAGAACGAGCCTCCTTCATTCAGCCTCTTTACTTTCTCTTTACTTTTTCTCTTTACTTTACTCCTTTACTTTGGTGGAGTAAGGAAACGGTGGAAACTCACTCCACTGAACACATCCATTAGCCTACATATTTAATTTCCTTTGTTAAGCACAAAGATTTGTCTCTAAACTATTTATAAATTCAGTTCTAATCTCCAGCAAAGGAATAAATGAACAATAATAATGAAGTGTGGTCAAAAAACTGAGTTATATCCAAACACACGTCCTGTTCTTATGCTCCATATGGTGATGCAGACGTCTCCAAAACCCCACAGGTGGACAAATCTAAACTTGTGTTTATTAAAACAAATATAAATCTGCATACAATCAATAATACTGCCAATAATAATAACATTATACAGATGCAGATTGTCATGAATGAACTGAAAAAGCCCCCCGAGATGAAGAAGGCATGGAGGCAGTGGTGTTTATATTCATGTAGAAAATAATAATGTTTGTATCATTTTAATCCTTTAATTGTTTTTATCTGTAAAGATATTTGTGTGTTGCTGTTCATCATGTGTGTATTCAGCAATGTGTGAGTGTTTGGACCTGCATATGCGCATAACTATTGCGCTCTGCACTGGACTTTAGAGCAGCTTTTAGTTGGTCAAAAGTTCTGCTATTTTAGTTCCTCAAAATAGCAACGCACCAACAACGTGCCTCAACACACCTCCTTTATAGACCAGCACACCCATGAGTCCACAAAGTGACGCAAATGGATTTGCTGTTTAAACAACGCGAAACGTGAAAATTAGGGTTGTGCTGGTCTGAAAATAGCAACAAATCGTGCCATACACATCTTGCACCTTATTGCGCCAAGTGTATGATAGAGCCCTAAATGTTTTTAGCTGATATTATTATTATTCATTCATTCATTCATTCATTTTCTTTTCAGCTTAGTCCCTTTATTAATCTGGGGTCGCCACAGTGGAATGAACCACCAACTTATCCAGCATGTTTTTACACAGTGGATGCCCTTCCAGCTGCAACCCATCACTAGGAAAATTATTACTATTATCATTATTATTATTTATTTTTCAGTAAAACAACAATATTGTTAACATTATTACATACTAATTATAATTCAAAATATCAGTATTTTTATGTCAGTATATATATATATATATATATATGAAATGTAATTCATTACTATGGTTTAAATCTCCATTTTCTGACTGAAATTTCCAAAATCATTCTAATAAGGAGACTCATTCATTCATTCAGTCATTTTCTTTTCGGCTCAGTCCCTTTATTAATCTGGGGTCGCCACAGGGGAATGAACCGCCAACTTATCCAGCACATGTTTTATGCGGCAGATGCCCTTCCAGCTGCAACCCATCACTGGGAAACATCCAAACACACTCATTCACACACATATACTATGGACAATTAAGCTTACCCAATTCAATATAGCGCATGTGTTTGGACTTACGGGGGAAACCGGAGCAACCCACGCCAACATACAACATACATACAAACAAACTCCACACAGAAATGCCAACTGACCCGGGGCTCGAGGCAGCGACCTTCTTGCTGTGAGGGGGTTGTGCTACCCACTGCGCCACCGTGCCAACATTATTATTATCATCTTCTTTGAAAATGTTGCATCATTTTACACATCTTTTATCTTCAATGCTTTGTAACATTATTAATATAATCACAGTCTGATCTTAATAATTCATCCTGAATTGCATGTGCTCGTGATATGTGTGTATGTGCTTTGGATGTGACTGTATCACTCATGCAGCATGTGCTTTTTCTCTCACCCGCAGAACATGAGCACATTGCTGGATGTTGGGTCTTCAGGAAGAGGAACGAGCTGCTGAAGACAGAGCTGCTCACAGCCTCCATTAAATCCGTCAGTACAGTCGGTTCCCAGAGAGTAATCATAGCAGCCCGAGCCATCCTTCATGGGTCTCAGCCCGTCTGGACACTGATGAGAGAGACGGACACACAGATCAGCATCTGGACTTGATGCAGTTTCCAGGTAACAGCAGCAGATCTCCCAGCGGGACGTTATTATGTGATGTACAAAGCCGTTTCTCAGCAAGGAAAGTGTGTTAATGAGGGTTGCCAAGGCAGCGCCATACAATTCTGAAGGAGAGGAACAGCTTCAATAAGACACCATTAAACAGACATGTTGAACTGACCAGCCCACATATTCACAAGGTGGAGGACACCAGAATGGACTGGCAGGTTCCTGAAGAATATGTGCATGTGTAGAATAGCACACAGTAGTTGTCAGTTTTGGACAGAACTTATTAGGCGGCTGTGACATGCTGATCAATCAACTTTGTCAGTAAAACTTAATAGACCATAAATTGGTAAGACTTTACACATAAAGAAAAAAGTTTTGATTTTGTAATAAAACAAAAACAAACAAAGTAAAGCAAAAACAATAACAAAAAACAAAACAAAACAATTAAAAACACAAAATAAAACAAAAGCTAAAAGCACAAAACAAAACAAAAACCACAAAACAAAACAAAACAAAGCAAAACCCCCACAAAACTAGGCAACCCCCCCCCAAAAAAAAAATCACAAAAAAACAAAACAGAAAATCAAAACAAAACAAAAACCACAAAAACAGCCAAAAAAGTAAATAAATAAATAAAAATAAAAAAACACACAAACTAGGCAAAAAAACAAACAAAAAAAAAAACACAAAACAAAACCCACAAAAAAACCAGAACCAAAAAATGCAGAAAACAAAAACAAAGACAAAACAAAACTAGGCAAAACAAAAACAACAACAACAAAAAAAACTAAACACAAACAAAATACATGAAACAAAACAAAACAAAGACAAAACAAAACAAAAACTACAAAAACTACAAAAACTACAAAAAACTAACAAAAAACAACAAAACAACAAAACAAAACAAAACAAAACAAAACAAAACAAAACAAAACAAAACAAAACAAAACAAAACAAAACAAAACAAAACAAAAACCACAAAACAAAAACCACAAAACAAAACAAAACAAAACAAAACAAAACAAAACAAAACAAAACAAAACAAAACAAAACAAAACAAAACAAAACAAAACAAAACTAAACAAAACTAAAACAACAAAACAAAACAAAACAAAACAAAAACCACAAAACAAAACAAAGCAAAACCCCCACAATACTAGGCAAAAACCGCCCCAAAAATCACAAAAAACAAAACAGAAAATCAAAACAAAACAAAAAACACAAAAACAGCCAAAAAATAAATAAATAAAATACATTTTAAACATAAAAAACACAGACTAGGCAAAAAAAAAAAAAAAGAACCAAAAAAAAAAAGCAGAAAACAACAACAAAAACAAAGACAAAACAAAACTAGGCAAAACAAAAACAACAACAACAAAAAAAAACACAAACAAAATACATGAAACAAAACAAAACAAGCAAAACAAAACAAAAACTACAAAAATAATAAAAAAATTAAATAAAATAAAAAACAAAAACAAAAACAACAAAAAACAAGACAAAAACAACAAAAACAACAAAAACAACAAAAACAAACAAAACAAAACAAAACAAAACAAAACAAAACAAAACAAAACAAAACAAAACAAAACAAAACAAAACAAAACAAAACAAAACAAAACAAAACCAACAAAAACAAAACAAAACAAAACAAAACAAAAACAACAAAAACAAAACAAAACAAAACAAAACAAAACAAAAACAACAAAAACAAAACAAAACAAAACAAAACAAAACAAAACAAAACAAAACAAAACAAAACAAAACAAAACAAAACAAACCAAAACAAAACAAAACAAAACAAAACAAAACAAAAACAACAAAAACAACAAAAACAAAACAAACCAACTAAAACAAAACAAAACAAGCAAAACAAAAACAGCAAAAACAAACAAAATGAACAAAACAAAACAAAACAAAAACAACAAAAACAAAAAAAGCTAAACAAAATTAGGCAAAACAAAAACACAAGCAAAAAACAAAACAAAACAAGCAAAAAAACATTAAAAAAAAAAAAAAAAAAAAAACCAATACAAAAGCAAACAGGAGCAAAAACATAAAACAAAACCTTCCTTTTTGTGTATAGTTTGGGCAGTGTATATTTCCATTGACTTATATAGATAGTTTGGGGCATGTTTAAACGAGGTGTGTCCCAAATCATATATTTATGCACTAAATATTGCGAGTTTTCCCAGTAAAACACAATCCTAATGCTCAATTCTGAAGCTGCATGGACACAATTTTAACATTTATAAAGAATATTTATTTGGGTTTGGGTTTTATCTAGGCACGGATATCTTACAATACTTCAAAAACAGAGGAACAAACTACATGTAAATCACATCACCTGATCTCCTAAAGCCGTTGACTATGAGTAAGTGTCTCAGTTCACTGCCGTTCTTCATAAGCAATTTCTCTTTTATAAATCTTGGTGTGTTTAATCTTTGTCCGGGGACTCCCTGGACTATTATAGTACTTATATATCTGTAGTGAGTGAGCGTTTTACTATTACAAGACACTGATGCGGAGACTGATATCTAGTGCAAGATATTTGAATAAGATGACAATCAGCTACACGCGCTCGACAGGTTTCACATTTATTCCATATGTATCACACATGTCTGGAAATGTCTGCAAAGATCATATATTTCATATCTGCTGATGATAAGACAATACAGACGTGCTGCTTTGAGTTCAGCATTAATGACTGCACATATTCATATCAATGTATTTACATCTGTAGCAAGAACTATTTAATCAGCCTCTGAAATGGCAATTGCAATCTGGCAGCATAACGATCACAATCTGTGAAGAAGTTGCACTGCTCTACACAAGAGGATGAAATACTATGAGACAGTATGATAACACTATCAGAGATGCAGCTGTTCAGCTGTGATGAGAGGATGGTCAGTCCCATGGATAAAACTACACCTCTCAAAATAAATGTATAAAAAGACCGCCTGTCTGTCCGGCCATTCATTCATTCTTTCATTCATTCATCCATGCACACATGAATGAATGAATTAATTAATTCAGTCATCCATCCATTTTTTCTAAACATTCATTCACAAATTCATTCATTCATTCATTCATTCATTCATTCATTCATTCATTCATTCATTCATTCATTCATTCAATAATCCATTCATATATTCATCCATCCATGTATCCATTAAATTCATTAATCCATTTATTCATTCAATAAATTCATTCATCCATTTGTTTATTCATTCAATCATTCATTAATTCATTCACAAATTCATTAATCCATTTGTTCATTCATTCATTCATTCATTCATTCAATAATCCGTCCATTTATTCATCCATCCATGTATCCATTAAATTAATTAATCCATTTATTCATTCACTAAATTCATTCATCCATTTGTTTATTCATTCAGTCAATCATTATTGCACACATTCATTCATTAATCCATCAATTCATTTATTAATCCA
This sequence comes from Danio aesculapii, assembly GCF_903798145.1. Lineage (NCBI taxonomy): Eukaryota > Metazoa > Chordata > Actinopteri > Cypriniformes > Danionidae > Danio > Danio aesculapii. The sequence continues at coordinate 72,125,273 of NC_079439.1, forward strand.
TACATTTATACATTCATTCATTCATTCATCCATCCATCCATCTCTCCATCATCCATTAAATGCATTAATTCATACATTCATTAAATTAATTCATCCATTTGTTGATTCATTCATTCATTCATTCATACATTTATTAAATTAATTCATCCGTTCATTCACCCACCCACCCACCCACTCACTCACTCACTCACTCACTCACTCACTCACTCACTCATTCATTCATTCATTTGTTCATTAATTCATTCATTCATTCGTGAACACATTCATTTATTTATTCATTGTTTCATTTATCCATCTATCCATTTAATTCATTCCTAAATTGATTGATTGATTCACTCATTCATTCAATTATCCATTCGTTTATTCATAAATCAATTCATTCATTCATTCATTCATCTCTCTATCCATCTATCCATTAAATTAATTCATTCATACATTTATTAAATTCATTAATTCATTCGTTCGTTCGTTCATTCATTAATTAATTAATTCGTTCATTCATCCCTCCCCCCATCCATCCATCCATCCATCCCTCCATCCATTAATTAAATGTATTGTTTATTCATTCATCCAGCCATACATTTGGTTAATTGTTTGTTTTTTCATCCATTCATCCATTAATCCATCCCGCCAGCAATTCATTTATTCATTCATTCATTAAATACATTTATACATCTATCATTGCACCCATCCATTCATTTGTTTGTTCCTCCATCCGTCTGTCTGTCTGTCCCTCCCTCCCTCCGTCCATCCATTCATTCATTCATTACTAAGAAAATCCAGTGTGAAATAATTAGAAATGTATACTTTGTGTTTGTGTGCTTCATTTGCAAACAAAGAATCTGCTCAAAATCTGCATGAATGAACGTCTAAAAGAGCTAAAAATGTCTTTACCGTCCACGCTACTCACATATCCTTCAACCTTTTCTGATTGTGTTTGTAACGTGACGTTGGGCACCTTTTGTAAAGCTGTTTCAGAGCAATAAATACTGCTTTAAAAAGAGCTACACAAATAGACTACAACCTTTTAAGCAAACATCTTAAATCTTCTAAACATTTATAGCTCTTTTAGACATTCATTCATGCAGATTTTGAGCAGATTCTTTGTTTGCCAGTTTCTATATGTACCACTATTTCTAGACTAATATGTCAGACTGTGAGGTCAGGTGTGATGGAGGATAAAGAAACTCAAAGAGTGAGGCTGAATGAATGAATAAATTCAAAGACAACAACAACAACGTCAAGCAAAATATAAAAGAACAGCGCTTCAAAGCTGGAAAATAAGCTGAGCATTAATGGATGATTATTTTAACGGTGTGCTAGGAGTGGGTCGAGGGAGCGAGCGCACTCAATCATTTACAGCATATGAAAATAAAGTCTGAGACGTTCCTCGTATTGACCTGTAAACAGATCAGTCAAAGGACAGCATCAGGCTGTAATACCATATTCATCACAGTCATGTTTATAGATGCAGCACCTCCAACAGTCTGTCAGAAGCTCAGACTAATACATTTTTCACAATCCTCAAAATTCACAACACAACACAGCTCAAAACAACAAAGTGTTTACTTCTCTTTTATAAGAATACTTGATTTCAAGGTATTCTCAAACTAAAAGCATGGATTAAACTAAAATCACAGGCTCTTCGAATCCTTTAACCATTAAAATAACCACAGAAACATGCTAGATATAACATTCAGTAGTGATATTTCAAAACCTAAAGGGAAGGTTTGCCCAAAAATGAGCATTTGCTGTTAATTTACTCACCCTCTGATCATCCAAGATGACTTTATTTCTTTAGTAGAACATTACAGAAGATTTTGAGCTGAATTTGTGGTATGGTGATTAAAAATAAACATACAAATGAGTCAAATCAAATATTCATGGCCCCTGATGAGACACTGTGGTCTTGTAAAGCAAAACCAAAGCTCTGTGTAAGAAATTGAACTTTATTTACAATATTATTAGCTTTAATACACAACCTGGTATTGCATACAACATTACATATCAGCGCATGTGTGAATGTAGTCTGACTTTAGTCCGTCACTTATGATGTAATGATCTAAGAACTTAACCACCAATAGATATCATATTATACAAGAGTTCACACTTAGCTCACGATTTATAGATAGCTTGTTTGGCGTGCTGTCCCGAGAGAGAGCCCTGAGCTCAAGGGATCCTTGAGCCCAGGGCTCCCTCCTTTCACAGGGCGAGGGGAGATTGAGCTCAGGTCGATCTGAAACTCCCTCGCTGCTGAGGCCAAGGTGAACTTCCTGAGAGTAAGACATTAGAAAAAAGATTTACGCTTATTTTATCAATAATATAGAGCACATTTGGATGGTGGGAGGAAACCGGGGAACCCGGGGGAAACCCACGTGGACACAGGGAGAACAATCCGCACAGAAATACCAGATGGCCCAGTGAAGACCCAACGCCATTGGTATTCTTGCTGTGGGGCAACAGTGCTAGTCACTGGGCCACTGTGCCGCCCATTCTGGATAAAGGTGGAAGAAGGGGAGAAGGGGGATTTCTTCCAGACAAAGATAGTTGTAGAGAGGAAATGAGGATATATATAGTGACTTGGGATCCTTTGATTGGAGGATCATGATTAGCTAATGTGGATCAGCTGGGTCAATCATGAGCACATGCTCCTCTTGAAATTATATAAATATATATATATATATATATATATATATATATATATATATATATATATATATATATATATATATATATATATATATATTAACTGTATATATAGTACTGTGCAAAAGTCTTAGTCCCCAGAGTTACATTCGTTGTTTTAGTGAGGATAGAATGACATTATATTTGACTTCTCATTCTCTTTATTAAAATACAGTCATAAAATACAGGTTCTAGTTGGTTTCTAGTTGGTTTCTAATTGTTTAAGACATTAAAAAAAAAAGAGTTTGAGGAAGATGGAAGAATGAATGAAAAATATTGGATCAAAAAATATAATATTGATCAACTAGAAGTCAAGTTATTATTTGCTCTTCCTAAAACTTGAATAAGCAACAAGACTTTTCTCAGGTTGAGTAATTCACCCAAAAGCAATGATCCTGTGCTTGCTTCATGCTATTTAGATTTGTGCAATAGTCTTAGACCCCCAAAACTGGTGGTGGCTTCTTGCACAGACTGTATATAATCACATTGCACAGCCATACATTTAAAACACTCAGAGTTCTCTTCTGAAAGACTGCTGCTCTCCATCAGATCAGACAAATGAAGGAGTTCAGACTCTCTGTTTACTCTCATTAGTCAATCTAATCACCTCCAGGTTTTTAATCAGACGCTCTGCAATTAAGCGTCTGCCTTCCTCTTAATGAACGTGTGTCCCTCATTATTAAGAGCTGGAATTACACGCGTGACCTAATAAAGCTGTTCTGACTGATGTCTGAACTGTGAGTCAATGGTGAACACAGATTTTCAATAGTGCGTAATAGACAGCACTAACAGCATCAGCTGCAGAATGAGTGTGCTAATCTGTTTCATAATGCATTTCTGGACTGTCGCTTCAAAAAGGAGCTTCGCAAGTCACTAAACAGGACATTATATAGACCATTTTGAGGGATGTAAACAATAACAATGGTCCTAACGTATTTCCTGTTTTACATGTTTTAATTATCATAGCTTACGAGAATCCCAAAATATTGATGTATAATGTTATGACAACCGTTTTTAAGTTATGTTTCAATTGACTTTTGTGACAGTTGTGAAATAGTTTGACAACAAGCAGGAAATGTTCATGGGCCAGTGCCATCATCTCATTGAAATGGTCAATAATAAAGTACATTACTGGTCAATGGCAAGTAATTATTCATGTAAACAGATTCATTCAGTCAAATTGGGCTGGGACTCGAACCAGCGACCTTCTTGCTGTGAGGCGACAGTGTTAACCACTAAGCTACCGTGCCACATCATTAATTCATTTTGCTGTCTGAGTATTCAAATGCCTTATAAAGCAAAATAAAATGATTGACATCTCTAAGTATTCTTAAAGCAGACTTCATCAAAGGGCGACTCGGCACTTCTGATGTCCAGGGCCCCATTTCAGAAAGGGAGGATAAGTGAAAACTCAGAGTTTGTTAACCCTGAAATGAGAGAAACTCTGAGTTATCCGTTTTAAAATGGCAGGTTTGTCAAACTCGGGAAGCAGGGTTAGTTAAGTCTGTTTCTGAAAGAGAGGTAACTTTAACTCGGAGTCAGTTACTGTGGTAACTTACTCTGTGAACCGAACCAGGTTTTATTCTCTAACTCAGAGTTTCTGTTGGTCTCCTCCCCTTTTTTAATGATAAAGCGGTATTTCTCGCCTTAGCCTTTCTGTAACACGGGGAGTGACAGAGACA
>NC_079439.1:72129739-72142239 GCF_903798145.1 Danio aesculapii
TTACCCACTTTTTCAAGTGAAAATTTAATAAACATCACACATGACATTACTTTTTTTATTTTACTTAAATATTTAAACACTTTAAATGTAAAATTACGCATTAACTTGAGCAGCTATGTCTCCCCATGCTGTCTCTGTTTCACTGATGCCGTGGTGTTGCTTTTTTAAATATGTGCTGTAACTCTGCATGAGCACATCGAGTTCAGCTGGAGAAAGAAAAGCTGATCTCTTTTTTCAGATGTTACCAAGATCACTAGTAATATCTGCGCTTCATTAATAATGCCTTATTATAGTCACGATGTGCGCACTTAACTCAGAAGCTATTCTGAAACAGAAAACTTGGTCTCAAAGTCGATTGACCCAACTCAGATCAGCTATTCTGAAACAGAAAACTCAGAGTTTTTAATATCTCGGTAAGTCAACCCAGAGTTCAAGTTTAAACTCAGAGTTGGTTGAACCTCCTTACTGAAACAGGCCCCTGCTGTCTTTAAACAAAAACAAACAAACAAACAAATAAACAAACAAACAAACAAACAAACAAACAATTAAACAAATCCTCTCATTTGTTCAGTTTGCCTGTTTTGGCAGCATCTGATAAGGTCAAGTACAGATCTGAAAGCCATTGAAAGACGTCTGAGCTGACAATCGGCAGAGCTGCGCACGATATGAGAAATCCCACAAAAGCCAGCCGTTTCAATATCCGCTCCTTTAATAGTTTAATGAATGCAGGAGGCACAGCATTATGAGCAGCAGAAATCATCTCCAGCATCTGAGGAATTGAAAAGCACACAAAACAACACCACGTTCTCCTGCACACAATCTCCTGCTGGTTTCACATTAATTGGCTTTACTGTTTTCAGTAATTGAGCCTTTGCTCTGCTGTTATTTCTGACTGCCATTAAAACAGCATTAAGGGGATTCCTATGTTGGCTTTTCTGAAATATCACAAATACTTTTGCAATACTTCAAGTTTTGACGTATCTTATCCTTAGCAAGACATACAGCATTAGATCAAATGAATACACGTATATTCTTTTAAATTATAATCACAGAAATGGGTTTATATAAAAACTGTCATATTAAGACCATTAATCATTAGATGATGTAATAAATGACTATTAGAGGATCACGGTTTGGCCCAAAAATACTTATTAATCAATATTTTCTTCTCATCTTTGTACACGTTTCTTCAAACAACTGGAGCTATATTTAGATATACAGTTGAACTCAGAATTATTAGTTTAGTATGGTATAGCATAGTGTACTATTGCATAGCAAAGCATAACACAAGATTAACACATGTTGTGTATACTGTTATGTAATACAATATATATTAGATTATGTTATATAATGTTATGTTATGCTTTGTTATGGCATAGTATAGTATAGTTCAATATAATATGTTGTTATGTTACATTGTTATGCAATAGTATAGTAAAGTGTAGTATAGTATAGTATAGTATAGTATAGTATAGTGTAGTATAGTGTAGTGTAGTATAGTATAGTATAGTATAGTATAGTATAGTATAGTATAGTATAAAATAGTATAGTATAAAATAGTATAGTATAGTATAGTATATTATAGTATAATATAGTATAGTATAGTATACTATAGTATAGTGTAGCATAGCGTGTAGTATAGCATGGTATTGTAAGCTTACAATACAAGATTAACACATGTTGTGTATACTGTTATGTAATACAATATATATTAGATTATGTTATATAATGTTATGTTATGCTTTGTTATGGCATAGTATAATATAGTTCAATATAATATGTTGTTATGTTACATTGTTATGCAATAGTATAGTAAAGTGTAGTGTAGTATAGTATAGTATAGTATAGTATAGTATAGTATAGTATAGTATAGTATAGTATAGTATAGTGTAGTGTAGTATAGTATAGTATAGTATAGTATAGTATAGTATAGTATAGTATGGCATAGTATAGTATAGTATAGTATAGTATAGTATAGTATAGTATAGTATAGTATAGTGTAGCATAGCGTGTAGTATAGCATGGTATTGTAAGCTTAGCCTAATACAAGATTAACATATGTTGTGTATCCAGTATGTAATACAATATATATTAGATTATGTTATATAATGTTATGTTATGCTTTGTTATGGCATAGTATAATATAGTTCAATATAATATGTTGTTATGTTACATTGTTATGCAAAAGTATAGTATAGTATAGTATTGTATTGTATCGTATCGCATCGTATCGTATCGTATTGCATTGTATTGAATCGTATCATATCGTATAGTATAGATATATTGTGACATTTTTCACACCATACTGATGTGGTTTGATCAAGTTGAAACAAATGAAGTCCATTTGTATTTTGTAAACTGCTTTTTGATTGGTCAGAATTAATGAGTGCAAATATTTCTGGAATTACCCAAAGTAAACAAAGAGTGAATGATAAGAAAAAAAAATAAATAAATGAAAAACTGAAACTAAAACAAGTGAAACTAGTGAAAATACTAAATAAAGCACAAAATCTGCACCAGATGATTTTTGTCATAGTGTATGTACTGTTGTTATTATTGTCATAATATGTTGTTATGCTGCGCTGACGCAGAAATAGAAAGCATTTCTAATATATACATTTTGCATGTCGTAGTCACAGATGGTTGCGACAAAACCTTCTTTTAACATGGAAAAGATTACTATAGTGTGTAATGGTACAACATGGCGTGTTGTTAGGACACTGTGTTACATTACGTTTCTTCTAAAGTTTCTGGAAAGTAACTCTGATGACATGTCAAAAATGATTTGGCAGCTGACGATTGAACTCTATGGCGCAGCTTTTTTTTGTGATCTCCAAAATCACAGTTCCCTCAGAGTGATGATTTCACATGTGCTGCTGCTTCTCGTCTCATTATTTCTGCTCTCTTTCAGCTCTTCTGCTTCTCCGTCTTTCCTCCACGTCCACTGCTCGCTTCATAATTCAGCATCACCTCATCTCTCTCTCTCAGCCGTTCTCGTTTTTTTGGCCCTTCAAAGCTCCAGAAGCCTCTTCTCTCTGTATGTTAATGGCACAGGAGGGAGCCGTCGCCTTGCTGTAATGGTTTGGACACACCTGGCCTGAAGTCCACGGAGGAAACTCAAATGACGGACACGCAAGCTGTTTCATTCACAGTGCAGATAAAGAGACATGAAAGAAGACATGCCTTCAGAAACGCAAAACAACTGACATACGGAGAAAAACGGGTCCCTGTGCATGAATAAATGTGCATATTTAATGCCTTACAGGGAGTTCTGTGAAAATCAAACCAGCATGGGGTTTTAACATAAAACACACACACATGGGTAGTAAATAAATAAATAATAAATGCATGCATGCATACATGAATACATCCTCCCACTGAAAGTTTAGGATGGGTTTAATTGAGCTGTCCTTTCAAATTAAGATATTTTTCAGTGGTCTTTATGTCAACCAAATGAGAACTGTATAGTGTGAATACATAGTAATGTTAAACTGTAAATTTGAGGGGAAACAAACAAAACAAAACGAAACAAAACAAAACGACTGGAATGATGATTTTCGGATTTTAGACTCATCGAGAACATCGCAGGCTGCAATGTTATTACAATTTTAAGACATCTGTCTTTAATTGTAACATAATTGTAACAAAAAGCGAGAGTACAAAGGAATGAACAAACAAACAAATGAGCAAACAAACATTTGTTCAAAAGATTGGGGTAAGATGCAAGTAAATTAATAAACAAAAAAAAAATGAACAAACAAGCATTACTTCAAAAGACTGCAAGCAAATAAACAAACAAACTAACTAACTAACTAACAAACAAACAAACATTTCCTCAAAAGACTGGGGTAAGATGCAAGTGAATAAACAAACAAACAAACTAACAAACATTTCCTCAAAACACTGGGGTAAGATGCAAGCGAGTAAAGAAAGAAAGAAACAAACAAACTTACAAACAGTTCTTCAAAAGAGTGGGGTAAGATGCAAGCAAATAAACAAACAAACAAACTTACAAACATTTCTTCAAAAGGTTGTGATAAGATGCGAGAGTACAAGTGAACAAACAAATGAACAAATGAATGAACAAACAAACATGCATTCAAAAGATTGGGGTAGGACGTGAGCAAACGAACAAACAAACATTTCTTCAAAAAGGTTGGGATTAGATGAGAGAGAACAAGCAAATGAACAAACAAATGAACAAACAAACATTTATTCAAAAGGTTGGAATAAGATGCGAGTAAACACAAACAAACAAACAAACAAACATTTATTCAAAAGGTTGGGATAAGATGCGAGTTAACACAAACATTTATTCAAAAGGTTAGGATAACCTCATCAAGATGGCGCCGCGGATGGCCGCTTCGGCGGGGGGCTCTCCAGTGTTTGCACTGTTTTTGTTAGTCTGTCCTGTTTTATGTTTGTCAAACACGATCAGTTACACCAGGGACGAGCTGCTGAACATTCGGCAGTGCACACCAACCAATCAAGAACTGGATTTTGATTTTTGTAGCGTTTTGCGGAACATTGTAGTCGGCGGAGCAGCCGCATTGTGGAAACGCTACAAGACGCGCAAGCGTGGGAAGCGAGCCGGCGCGCTCGTCAGGCTAAGACAGCGCGGCTTCAGAACGGCGCTGCCCAGCATTCACCTGGCGAATCTCCGCTCTCTTCCTAACAAAATGGACGAACTACTTCTGCTCACATGCAAAAACAAGAACTTTAACAACTCTGCTGTCCTGTGTTTCACGGAAACCTGGCTAAACGAAGCCATTCCGGACAGCGCATTAAACCTACCGGACTTTCAGCTGTACAGAGCAGATCGCGATACGGAGTCAACGGGCAAAACGCGCGGTGGTGGGACATGCTTTTACATCAACAGAAGGTGGTGTACGGATGTAACTGTGTTAAAGAAGATGTGCTGTCCTGATGTGGAAGTGCTTTTCATTAACTGTAAGCCGTTTTATTCACCAAGAGAGTTTTCCTCGTTCATTCTCGTCTGTGTTTACATTCCACCGCAAGCACACGTGAGTACTGCGCTGCAACAGCTGGCTGATCCGATCACAGAGACAGAACAACAACACCCGGACTCTGCTTTTATCATACTTGGGGACTTTAATCAGGCAAAACTCACACATGAGCTGCCTAAATTCAAACAGCACATTACATGCCCCACCAGAGGCAATAAAATTTTGGACCATTGCTACACCACAATAAAGGATGCATATCGCTCCGTCGCCAGAGCAGCTCTAGGACTCTCCGATCACTGCCTGGTTCATCTTATACCAACTTACAGGCAAAAACTTAAAACTACTAAGCCAGTATTAAGGACTGTCAAGAGATGGACCAACGACACAGAGAAGGTCTTACAAGCCTGTTTTGAATGCACTGACTGGGATGTTTTTGAAGCTGCAGCCACAGATCTGGACGAGCTCACAGAGACTGTAACATCATACATCAGTTTCTGTGAGGAGTTATGCATCCCTACCAGGACCTACTTGTCATTTAACAATGATAAACCATGGTTCACACCAAAACTCAGACAGCTTCGTCAGGCCAAAGAGGATGCTTACAGGAGTGGTGACAGGATCCTGTACAATCGGGCCAGGAACACATTGACAAAGGAGATTGGTGTGGCTAAGAAAAGCTATGCCAAAAAGCTGCAAAACCAGTTTTCAGCTAACGACCCTGCATCAGTGTGGAGAGGCTTAAAAGATTTCACTAATTACAAGACACCGTCCCCCAGTATCGACAGCAATAAACATATTGCAAACGAGCTGAATATGTTCTACTGTAGGTTTGACACCTATGACCAGACACCTCACACCCACCCGGACCATCTCCCTACACAGCCATCAACACCACATCAACACAGCCCGGACCATCGCCCCACACGGCCATCAATACCACATCAACACAGCCCAGACCATCTCCCTACACAGCCATCAACACCACATCAACACAGCCCGGACCATCGCCCTACACAGCCATCAACACCTCCAGCCATCTTCCTCTCCCCCCCTGCTCTTCAGATCAGTGAGGAAAATGTGCGTCAGATCTTCAGTAAACAGAAGAGAAGGAAAGCACCAGGGCCAGATGGTGTCTCACCAGCCTGTCTGAGAACCTGCGCTGACCAGCTGGCTCCCATTTTCTCCCATATCTTCAATAGATCACTGGAACAGCGCAAAGTTCCATCCTGCTTTAAGCGCTCCACCATCATCCCAATCCCAAAGAAGCCAAAGATCACAGGACTCAATGACTACAGACCTGTGGCCTTAACATCTGTGGCCATGAAGTCATTCGAAAGACTGGTGCTAGCATATCTGAAGGACATCACTGGACCCCTGCTGGACCCCCTGCAGTTCGCCTATAGAGCAAACCGGTCTGTGGATGATGCAGTCAACATGGGACTGCATTATACCCAACAACATCTGGACAAACCAGGGAACTACGCAAGGATTCTGTTTGTGGACTTCAGTTCTGCCTTTAACACCATCGTCCCATCACTGCTTGAGTACAAACTGGCCCAGCTCTCTGTTCCTAGCTCTGTCTGTCAATGGATCACCAGCTTTCTGACAGATAGACAGCAGCTAGTCAGAATGGGCAAAATCACATCCGACAGCCGCACCATCAGCACTGGTGCCCCCCAGGGATGTGTTCTTTCTCCACTGCTCTTCTCCTTGTACACCAACGACTGCACTGCAAAAGACCCCTCCATCAAACTCATTAAGTTTGCAGACGACACTACTGTTATCGGCCTCATCCAGAACGGTGACGAGTCTGCATACAGACAGGAGGTGGAGCGGCTGGCGTTATGGTGCAGATACAACAACCTGGAGCTGAACACGCTCAAAACAGTGGAGATGATAGTGGACTTCAGGAGAAACCCCCCTGCACTCCCCCCACTCACCATCATGATCAGCACTGTGGCTGCAGTAGAGTCATTCAGGTTCCTGGGCACCACCATCTCTCAGGATCTGAAGTGGGACACTCATATAGACTCTATTGTGAAGAAAGCCCAGCAGAGACTGTACTTCCTTCGTCAGCTGAGGAAGTTCAACCTGCCACAGGAGCTGCTCGTACAGTTCTACTCAGCTGTCATCCAATCCATCCTCTGCACTTCAATCACCGTCTGGTTCGGCTCAGCTGCCAAAACTGACCTCCGTAGACTACAGCGAATAGTCCGGACTGCTGAACGAATCACTGGCACTACCCTTCCTACACTTCAAGAACTGTACTCTTCCAGAGTGAGTAAAAGGGCTCGCAAAATCACTCTGGACCCCTCACACCCAGCACACTACCTGTTCGAACTGTTACCGTCTGGTCGGCGCTTCAGAGCACCGAGCACAAAAACAGCCAGACACAGGAAAAGTTTCTTTCCTCAGGCTGTCTACCTTATGAACAGTTAAATATTCCCCTACTGTGCAATAAATATGTGCAATACTTTCTCATACGCACTTGTACACAGCACCTTATATCAATATACAATGCAATACTTTCTACATTCGCACTTGTACACAGCACCTTATAACCTGTATATTTATAACAATCTGTACATACAACTCAACATCCAGGTTTCTTCACTAACCGCATCTGTTTAATGTTCATCATTTTTTATTATTATTATTTTATTTTTTCAGATTATTTTGTGTTGTCACATGTCACTTTATGTACACTGGAAGCTTCTGTAGCCAAAACAAATTCCTTGTGTGTGTGAAGCACACTTGGCAATAAAACCGATTCTGATTCTGATTCTGATTCTGATAAGTTGAAAGTAAAGAAACAAACAAAAACAAACAAACAAACAAACAAACAAACAAATGAATAAACAAACATTTCTTCAAAAGGTTGGGATAAAATGCAAGCAAGTAAACAAACAAATGAACAAACATTGCTTCAAAAAGTTTGGAATAAAATGTGTGGTAAGATGTGGCAAATGAACAAACAAAAACAAATGAGCAAACAAACATTTATTTAAAAGGTTGTGAGGGTACGATCGAACAAACAAATGAACAAACAAACAAACAAACAGACATTTATTTAAAAGGTTGTGATAAAATGCCAAAGTATGAGTCAATGAACAAATGAGTGAACAAATGAACAAACAAACTTTTGTTCAAAGGATTGGGGTAAGATGCGATCAAATGAACTAACAAACATTTCTTCAAAAAGGTTGGGATTAGTACAAGCAAACAAGCAAACAAACAAACAAACAAACAAACAAACAAACAAACAAACAAACAAACAAACAAACAAACAAACAAACAAACAAACATTTAATCAAAAGATTGGGGTGAGATGTGGGCTGGCTAATGATTGAACAAATAAACGAACAAATGAACACAGCAAAAGGTCATGTTATTTTTAATATTAATCACAAATATGCATCAATAAATATATTTAGAACGATACGTTTTTGTTTGTTGACCTTTCGAACATGCGAATAGGCTTGATTGACTCTTTAACTAGAAGCTAAAAGTCTTCAGGTTCAGCGAGGTGAAAAACCTTAGCAGAAAGCTGTTGAGAAACCCGTTTTTCATCTGTGCACAGAAAAAGCAATAAATGAATCAGAAGGAGAAATTGTTGGCAATTGGAAAGCTGGCATTTTATTTTTTATTTTTCCCTGGTAGAGCGTTTTAATAAGATCACCCACTGGCAAGAGCTCGGCCTTCACAGCTCAGCACGGAATAAACTCAGACAATCTTATTAGTTGTTCTTCATGTATTTTTCATTCCGGGAGGCTGAAAAACTTTCCTCCCCAAATAAATAATGTATTTCACCATTCAAATGATGTTGTCGGAGCAGTTCACACTGGTTGAAAAATGTCGAGAGATGCCAGCAGCTACAGAGAAAGTGTAATAAAGCTCTGTCAAACAGGCCGGCTCTGCTGTTCTGGAGTCTGATTGTGGATCCAGAGAAACTCAAACATGAGATGAAGAGCGTGAAATCACCATCCTGAGCGTTTCTGCATTAATACTTGCATTTAAACACATGCTTTCACATGTCATCACAATGACTTACTACAAACCGACATCTGCTTCAGAATGGGATTTTCTCGCTAGTTGGATGAAGCAACACTATTCTTTTTGGAGCAAAAAGAGCGAAAATAAATGAAAAATATATGCAGTTTTGAAAAGCACCACTGAATAAAGAAAATCATGAATGTTGGAAACATCACAAGGGTGAGGAAATGATTTTTCTGTTTCTATGATGAGAGAACTTCTCATTTATACTCAACTGTATTTCCTTAATGAATCAATAACTCAACAGATAAACATATGAACTTATCTAGTCTGTGAGATATTTTGCACATTTTAAAACAGTCATCTGATCCAATCAATGCCTTTAAGCTGTATTAATATGAAAGCTTGTGTCTGCAAGGTATTTTTGTACTTTTTAACTAATATACACACACCGGCCACTTTATTAGGTACACCCTACTAGTACCGGGTTGGTCCCCCTTTTGCCTTCAGAACTACCTTGAGCCTTCATGGCATAGATTCAACAAGGTACTGGAAATATTCCTATGGAGATTTTGCTCCATATTGGCATGATAGCATCGCGTGCTTGCTGCAGATTTGTCAGCTGCACATCCATGATGCGAATCTCCCGTTCCACCACATCCCAAAGGTGCTCTATTGGATTGAGATCTGATGACGGTTATTATTACTTATTGGGCCTAAATCCTGTACACAGCAGATCTCACAACTCCACCTACAATTAGAGGGATACAAAGTTAGCGTTAGTTCTACTATAAAAGATCTGGGTGTCATATTAGACAGCAATTTAACTTTTAAAAATCATATATCCCATGTCACAAAAACCGCCTTCTTTCATCTGAGAAATATTGCTAAGTTACGAAGTATGCTATCCATCTCACATGCAGAAAAGCTAGTCCATGCTTTTATGACCTCTAGGCTGGATTACTGTAATGCTCTGTTTGCTGCCTGCCCAGCATCCTCTATTAACAAACTTCAGCTAGTACAAAATGCAGCTGCCAGAGTTCTTACCAGGTCTAGAAAATATGATCACATCACCCCAATTTTATCCTCCTTACACTGGCTGCCTGTTAAGTTTCGTATTGAATTTAAAATATTGCTTCTTACCTATAAAGCTTTAAATAATCTAGCTCCTGTTTATCTAAATAACCTTCTGTCTCACTACAATCCAACTCGCTGTTTAAGAGCTCAAAACCCAGGGCCTCTGATAGTACCTCAAAGTCGAGTAAAGGAGGTCGAGTCTTCTCATTTATGGCTCCTTAACTCTGGAATAGCCTTCCTGATAACGTCCGAGGCTCAGACACACTCTCCCAATTCAAAACTAGATTAAAGACCTATCTGTTTAGTAAAGCATACACTCAGTGCATCACTTAGCGATGTGATACATGAATGAGCTCCACACAGGTTTCTGCATCTCGTTTATATACACTATGAACAGCAGCTACACTAATTATTCTCTTTATTGTCTATTTAAACCTGGGGATACTCATCCCGAGGCCCTCAGACTATGCAGCGCCACTGATTCGATCCAAGACCAGCGACGAGATGTTCTGAAGGTTTCCATAATCCTGGAATAGGCCGTATCCTGAGCATCTGCTGTGGTGGTCATGGAGTAGTGGAAAACATGAGACTGATTCCTGTAACGCTCTAGGGACAGACGAGTCTTGCTGACATCCAGCTTCCAGCCTCTGGCGCTTAGACTGCAGCTCTGCACAAGACGTTTGGCCATAGGAGAAATGGCCGTGCCCAACTGAGCCTGGTTTCTCTTGAGGTTTTTTAATTCTTTCGCCAATTGGTGAAGTTTTTTCCCTCTCCGCTGTCGCCACTGGCTTGCATGGTTCGGGATCTGTAGAGCTGCGCATCGTTGGATTTGCTCTTCAGTATTTGGACTCTCAGTAGTGATTATTAAACCAAACTGAACTGAGCTAAACTGAACTGAACTTAAACACTACAAACTTAACTACACTGTTCCTATTTACTGTGACCTTTTATGTGAAGCTGCTTTGACACAATCTACATTGTAAAAGTGCTATACAAGTAAAGGTGAATTGAATTGAATTGACTGTGGAGGCCATTTGAGTACAGTGAACTCATTGTCATGTTCAAGAAACCAGTCTGAGATGATTCATGCTTTATGATATGGTGCGTTATCCTGCTGGAAGTAGCCATCAGAAGATACACATCGTCTTGACCATGTCTACATGCCTAAATGCATTAAGTTGCTGCCATGTGATTGGCTGATTAGAAATTTGCGTTAACGAGCAGTTGGACAAGTGTACCTAATAAAGTGGCCGGTGAGAGTATACAGCCCATTGGAAATATGTATGTTAGCTTATCATTTCTTACACAACATACAGTACTCTATGTAGGTTTCATTGCACGTTTCAGATGACAAAACCACTAGAGGTTGATGTCTACATTTTATCATAGGCTTTTTATGCATTTCAGATATATATCCCAGGGCTTAATTTGTGCCAGAACAAGCCGGATCCGGCACCTCTGAAATGTGATCCAGCACCTCATTTTACCGGTCTTCAAACACACATCCCACCGTCCCCCCTTCTACACCTTCTTCCTCGACTCCCCGACACTTTCACCTTCATCTGCGTCATCACCACACACCCCCCTCCACTCTTCACTTTCGTCCGCAACACCCTCACCCCCGCTCTTCACTTTCGTCCATGACACCCCCCCCCCTCCTTTTATACTGTCTTCCGTAACTCCCCAACTCCCCCAACCCATTTCTTCATATATGTTGGAGAAACCTCTCCCTCTTCTGGTAATATGCCGGATCTGTTACCCCAACCTATTCTGAGACCTCGCAATTTACAAATTAAGCACTGATATATCCTTTTTGTACAGGAGATGGCTTGTTAAACAGATCAGCTAGCGAACCACTGACCTAAACCCAGCCAATAGGGTTTTCAAAAGCATACGTAATAGAAAAGTGCACTGCGAACACATACTTTACCTTGATTTTACATTACTTTTATGTATATTTTGTGAAAGCATGCTTTACCAGAGCAGCACAAGCGCAACGTCATACAAAATGAGCTACCAGCAAACTGACCATGCCAGAAAAGTTGTCCATATAGAGATAGATAGCTGATGCAAACATATTCCATTACAATTCATAAACCGTGTTGTTTTGTGGTGTTCATTTGGTGTTGTGCAAATAATTGCATGTAAAAAATCCTATATATACGTCAATATTAAGTCCCTGTAAATATCAATAGTGTGAAAAGAAACCAAAGTTGTTTTCATCATACTGCCCCCTAGTGTTCATTTAACTAGAAACTGCAGTCAAACGTGTGTTGAAGTACATTTTGGAAGCTTCACACAAATGTAGGCTGAAGCACGTACTGTATGTCTAATAAACCTGTGTAACATATGTACACATAGTATGCATAGTAGCATTAAACCATTTATAATTGGACCACTTAGGTAGAAACGTGTCAAATGAAAAGGAACCGTCACATTGACCTTGATTTCTGAGAGCGAACA
>NC_079439.1:72147239-72149739 GCF_903798145.1 Danio aesculapii
ACTGAATATGATTGATTCATCCATCAGCTCTGCACACTGGGAGCTCATCAGTTTCACAGCTCAAACCCCACCAAAAAAAAAAAAGCCATTAGGCACATCTCCTTGCTCTCATTTCCTTCATTTTAATCTGCACGTGTAACAGGAGACAAACGTATCAGACGTGTTTGCCAGAAAGCTGCTCTTCTTGAGTCAGATCATAAGAGACGTGTTCACTTTCTCAGGGTTTCCAGTGTTTAAGATACTATAGTGTGACCTAGGGCTAGTCGATTATGGAAAAAACTAAATCATAATCACGATCACGTGTTGGAGGCATCAGATTAATAATAACATTACTTTTCTAAGAGTAAAGTAATGCATTACTTTAAAAAACAAAGATGATTGATAATATTTGATGGACATATTAGTGTACTAAACAGGGAATGAGTGGGATTTGGGACACAAGTCTACTCACCATGCAGCCGGTGGAGTCCATCCGTCTGTCTGACACACATTTGAAGTTTTTCCGGCATCCGCCATTGTCTTTAGAGCAATCCCTCACTGGACCGAAGGACGCCAGGAGATCGTCCACTGTCTCAAAATAAGTGGACATGATGGCCTCTTCCCTAAAACACAAGTGAACGAGAAAGGTAATTTTATTTTTGGTGTGACTGCTTGATGTTTGTGAAAGATGCATCTTATAATCATCAAAACTGCATGTGTTTGGTCACACAATACACTATTTTATTTTATTTTATTTTATATTTTAAAAAATAATAATTAATTATTTTATTTTATTTTATTTTTAAATAATTAATTAATTATTTTATTTTATTTTATTTTAAAATAATTAATTATTAACTATTAACTATTAACTATTATTTTATTTATTTATTTATTTTTTTAATAATTAATTATTTTATTTTTAATTTAATTTAATTAAATTTTTATTAATTGATTAAAAGATTAAGTTATTTGAATTTTATTTTATTTTATAAATTTTTTTTTTATTATTATTTTTTTTTTATTATTAAAATTTATTTGGGCGACGCAGGGGTGCAGTTGGTAGTGCTGTCGCCTCACAGCAAGAAGGTTGCTGGTTCGAGCCTCGACTCAACATTGCCACTTTTTATTTTGTATCTGTTTATTATATGCTATTATGATATATTACTATTGCTATAACTATGTAATAATATTTCACAATATTCCTGTTTTTAATATATTTTGAACAAATCAACTTAGCCTTGGTGAACCAAAAAAGCTATAAAAATTCCAATAATTTACAATAATAATAATGATAATGATAATAATAATATAATTAAAAAAATAATAATAATATAATAATAATAATAATAATAATATAATAATAATAATAATAATAATAATAATAATAATAATAATAATAATAATAATAATGATAATAATAATAATAATAATAATAATGAATTGTCCCCATTAAAAATGAAAAAATATTTAAATTTTTAATGGAGACAATTCATTATATATATATATATATATATATATATATATATATATATATATATATATATATATATATATATATATATATATATATATATATATAAATAATTTTGCTATAGATATATTTAAGTTTATGTATAATTAGCATCATATACACATATATTTTATATCTAAATATAATGCATTTTCTCAAATATATGACTGCATGTGTGTATTTATATATTTATAATAAATATAAACAGTGCACACAGTTAAATTATGTCAAACAAACTTTTATTTTGGATGCAATTAATCAGGTTATAAAATGTCTTAGAAGGTGTGTATATATAGACATGTTACATTAGATAATTGTACACAATATACATTTCTGCTGAATTATCATAATGATTTTTTGATGATTTTTATACAGCAGCACCTTCACCCCTCACCCATAATGCCTTTTATTAATAACAGCGTTTGCTCTGAGAGAAAGACACACTCATAACAGGTGTTGGTTGTATGCTGAGACAAACGTATAATTCGTCACTATTCATCGTCATGTTTTTTATTGAAAATGGAGCTGAGAAACACAAGGTCACAGAAGTATTGTGTGCTTTGCTGTTGCTATGACATCTGGCACTCGTCTACAGCATGTGCCTGTGAAAACCTCACAATAATATTAAAATATATAAATCTTTCTTTTAATTTTATTAAACAATACAAGGGGCGACGCAGTGGCGCAGTAGGTAGTGCTGGAAGGTCGCTGGTTCGAGCCTCGACTGGGTCAGTTGGCGTTTCAGTGTGGAGTTTGCATGTTCTCCCCGTGTTTGAGTTGGTTTCCCCCACAGTCCAAAGACATGCCGTACAGGTGAATTGGGTAGGCTAAATTGTCCGTAGTGTATGGGTGTGAATGAGTGTGTATGGATGCTTCCCAGAGGTGGGTTGCAGCTGGAAGGGCATCCACTGCGTAAAACATGTGCTGGACAAGTTGGCGGTTCATTCCGCTGTGGCGACCCTAGATTAATAAAGGGACTAAGCCGACAAGAAAATGAATGAATAAATA